>NC_056728.1:381683913-381883913 GCF_019279795.1 Protopterus annectens
AACTTAAAGATAGAAATCTACTACTAAACTACGAAAATAAGACAACTATAATTTGAGTTAGCTATATTAAGTACAGCAGCATGGTCTATAGAATTGCAGACATAAAAACATTTAAAGATATAGAATAAGAAAAAAATGAGTAACCCAGATATTATCAAATGACAGATGAACAAGTAAGTGCTTTAGTTAAAATATTTACCGTATACTTTAAGAAAGATATGTCTGAAGAATGGCATAATAAGGGATAGTTTTCTGGAATTATGAAAACTAACAATTGTCTTTGAAACGCTCTTGTTCTGACTGCAACTCTTACGCAAGAAAGAAGAGATGACATGCTGGCACATACAGCATGTACCAAGTAAGTAGCAGTTTGGAATAACTACTTCATTTTGTTTTTGAAAGAAATTTCAAAGAAGAATTTTATCAGCTTGTATTTCTTAATTTGGTGGTTTAAACCGTTAATATTAAAAGAAATAATTTATCATATTATCAGTCTCCTATGTAATCCATTTCTATTTACATCTATGTACTGGACGAGAAAATCCAAAATTCATTGCTCAAGACAATCAATGCACACCTATATTTTTTTTTCTAAAGAAAGGCAGAAAAAAAAAGAATGATAATTATATTCAAGGAAGTGATTACTTACTTCATCACGTTGATATTTTAGCAAGCTCTTGTAGTCATGTGGAAAAGAAGCCATAAATAAATATTATGTAAGAGGGAGAGGAATACTATTGTCATCATGAAAGCAGATCAAAACAACATTCATTACTGTAAATTAAATTGTTAAAACTAATGATATAGCACATTTATTAAATAATAAGAAAGATAATAGAATATCACATACTTCAATGTTTTCTAAGGAAACACTGTCGTGGGCAACTGCCTAATATCTAAAATATTTAGTTTCACTTATTGATGTGATAAAACAGTTGGCAGATAAATTACATGAGCTAACGTTTAGAATACAAGAAACATTCCTGGTGGCAGCATGTGTAGAGAAACAATCTTCCCTAAAATAAGAGATTGTTAATTTGAAACAGCAATAATTGTTAAAGGGAGGAGAAATGTAAGCTTTTTGCAGACTCTGCTGCATGAAAGATTCCTTTCTTTAGAGGTGCACTCGAATGGCTATATTTTGGGGTTTCTTAGGATTCAAGATTCATTTTATAATTCTCAGTTTCCTATTCCATCCCTTTCTAATTAAATTTCTGTACTGGCAGAAAAAATTCAAGATCCACTACTCTAGGCTATGAATGAGCACCTAGCACATTACCTGGACCCACCTATAATGGGCTTTTCCAAAATATCTATTGAAAATGTTGCTTT
The DNA here is from genome assembly GCF_019279795.1 of Protopterus annectens. Taxonomy (NCBI): domain Eukaryota; kingdom Metazoa; phylum Chordata; order Ceratodontiformes; family Protopteridae; genus Protopterus; species Protopterus annectens. Next base: position 381,685,246 of record NC_056728.1, read on the forward strand.
CATTTCAGACAGAAACAAAATTTAGTCAACAGCTTCAATGTTTAGAAATATATTATTTCACCAATCTCCAGTTAATATTTATCAAGATCTTCCCACTGATTTAACTGCTGAGACAAGGCTATTTAGCATATTAAACTGTATCTTATAGCAAAAGGTTAACTTCTAAATTCATTCATTCATCTTGGTACTCTTGTGGTGAACTATAAAGATTTGTGTCTGAAATTTTCTGCAATTCAAGAAGGGACAAAGAACTTGAAACAATTGGATTGTTGCCCTAGACTGGTAATACTAATTATGAAATTATTCAGTCATTGATGTACAGTTGCAATGGATCTTTTCCCTTGTCTATGAGTGTGTGTGGGCAGGTGCTCCTCCAGAAAATATGGTGTTAAATCATATATGTTGCAATATGAGTTATTTTTATTTATTTATTTAACATTTGTTGACTAGGAAAGTTTGACTAGGACAGAGCCTATTTTCAGTGGAGGTAAGTTACAAATGCTTGTCTTTAGAATGTGGGAGGAAACCCACATGAATGTAGGGAGGACCATGCAGACTCTACACAGAAAGCATCCCAGCCAAGAATCAAACTGGCAAACCTCTTGCTGTGAGGTGACAATGTTAACTGCTACACCACTGCACTGCCAGTTAATATTTAGAAAATGTATTAACTGTGATGTATTATTTCTATTAATGTCAATGGCTTAAATCACCATATTCAGAAATACAAGCTGATAAAATTCTTATCTGAAATTTCTTCTAATTTAACTTGTTTGCAGGAAATATAGTTAGCAAGTGATAAACACTGTATTTTAATCAGTTGTATGACCTTCTCATAGGTCTATGGAAACTGCAGGTATAAAAAAGTAGCAAGAATGGCAATTCTTTTTTAAAATGCAATACATTTTTATTGCTGAGAATTTTTTGGAATCTCAAATTAGAATTTTATTACTGAACTTTTATAAGAAATTTTATTTGGTATTAGGCTTATTTGATCTACATTTAATTTATATGATGCTTTTTTTCAAATTCTTGAAGAATTTTTAATACACTTTAATTCTCATAATATAATTAATGCTGGTGATTTTAATTTAAGCTAATTTCAGATAAGCCAGTATGTTAGGTTAGCTAGAATGGTGTCAGGACTGGATGATTTTTTGAGTGAGTGTGCTAAGTTAAAAAACATGCTGACTGGAAGGGGTTACCCTGGCGATTTTGTTCAGGACATTGCCAATGAGGTGATTAGAAAAAGAGAAGTTGGGACATTTTTTGCTTATTGTCCAACAAGAATGACCCTACTGGAGCAACCCACACTGGGAGACAGGATTGTTTCTCAAGAGCTTTTATTCTTCCTTTTAGTGTTGACTTCTATGATATCAGGAACATTATATGTGGATTATGGGACATGTTCACTATTGACAACGATGTTCACTCAGTAGTGGGAAACAAGCCCACTATAGTTTACAAGAGGGAAGTTAGTTTAAAGAGCCTATTAGAAAGAGACTCTTGTGCACCCACACTGGGTGGTTGCTACAAATGCGGGAGGTGTAAACAGTGTCCAGCCATGTTTCAAGGCAAGGCCATCAACATCACTGGTTATGGTATGGTAAAACGTAAGAAAAGATACTCCTGTTACTCAAGGGGGTGGTGTATGTTGCAGTGTATGACGTATGCAACAGTTTCTATATTGGTAAGACCAAAAGAGCACTGAGGCAAAGAGTGTATCAACATCTGTATGACATCAGGAATAAAAACATAAACAGTGCTTTGTACAAGCACATTTGTGCATGCCCCACACATACTTTTAAGTTAAAGGCCATAGACCATATTGATCTTGGAGCAAGAGGGTGACCAATGGATGAATGGCTAGAATTTAAAGAATTGACATGGCAGATTAAAACTAATGCCTACCAAGTACCAGGTCTTAATGACAGAATTTCCTTGAGTTCTGTTTTAAAATTAAAATTGATGTACTTTTTATAGGTTTATCAGTTGTATTTGTTGCAAGAATATCAAGTTTTAACTTTTTTATTAACTTTCTATAATGTCTGTTTTAGAGGAAATTATGTAATTAAATTGACCAATGGTTAGGTGGGGTGGTGTATATATGTTTGTCATGATCATGTGATTTTATTCTGATGAAGTCTGAAACTTGACGAAAAGCGTTTAAATAAACCTGGATTTTTGCTGGTGTTCTGTTCTGCATGCTTCTTTCATCTAGTTGCTGCTTTTGAATAATTTCAGATAAGCAGAAATATTCTAGGAATGAAGCAAAGTTGATTAATTTTCACTTTTTCACTTAAAAGACTTCTGGTTATTTAAAATATCCTCACAATCAGATTTTAAAAAGAAAAAAGCATACCACACTAGATTATTGTTTCCAGGGTCAATGCTAGCCTTAAGGCATTTTCTGATCAGTATGCTGTATTATTGCTTATGGACATGCCACATGCTGATATTTTTAAAATGATCTCAGGCTTTAATCATAAGTTATTAATAACTTTTCATGAAAGAATCACTAAAGAAATTCAGGAGTTCTAGATTAATAATGACATTCCTTTAATTTGTTTTCCTATACTGTCAGCGACTTCTGAAGCCTGTATTTTTGGTATGTTGTTGCATAGGAAAAAAAAAACAAACTAAGCAAATGCTGTAACAACTACAGATTTCTGAAACTTTAATGAACATTAATTATGAATATATATGCATAGTTTAGACATGTCAGTCTCAATAAAATTCAAACTATATCTAGTGAACATTCTAACTGCTCATCCTACCATTTTAGAAAAAAAAAAATAGATATTCCAAAGCAGAAATGGGGTGAAGATTTTTCACAATCTGTAAAAGTAGACTGGTGGAAACAGGTGGTTGACACAATTATTTTAGTGTAAACCAAATTTATTAATCTGCTATTCATCCAAAGACTTCATCAGAAACAAACAACCACATAATATTGCAGCCATATTTAAACCAAATTTGTTAAACAGTTAACTAATAGGAAAACACTGATGTTAACCCTTAATGCATCAAACAGAATAAATGACAGATTTTCTATACTTTAAAAAAAATTTGATGTTTACAGCTTCATTTAAACCAGGAGGAAGGTGAGCAGCCAACCGAATCTGCCACTCAATTTCCTTCCTTTCAACTTTATTTTTAAAATCACCTCACCTTAAGTCCATATGTATCATGTCCAAAACAGAAAAATTAATTTCTCAAAATTGGAATATTTTACCGAATACTTGTACAGCACTTTATTTTCATCATGTGTCCTAATAGAATATACATGTTCCCTAATTATAGTACCCAGACTTCTGGTAGCCATGCCAACATAAAATGCTGTGCATGACATACATAAAGCAACATAAACAACCCCAGTAGAGGAACAATTGAATGTACCTGGCATTTTTATAGTTGTATTACAATGTGATAAGTCTATGAAGAGACCTTCAGAAATAAACCTATACATCCTGCAGTTCAAACATTTGTAAGTGCCAAAGACTTTATTAGCACAAGGTGTTATAATTTTCGTCCCTGAAAATTATAACAGTTGTTTAATGTTTTAATTAAGCAACTGTTATAAATTTCAGGGATGAAAATTATGTCACCCTATGCCCCTAAGTCTTGTAAAACTATGTATTCACCATACCCATGTCCAACCTCTGTTGGAAACTTCACCACCATCTCACCTTCTGCATTCCTTTGCTTAACACCATACCTACCCATCACTTCTGCATCCCCTCTGCCCCCTTCACCAACATGCCCATTGAAATCTGCTCCAATCACCACTCTCTCACCCTTGGGTACACTCATCACCACTTCATCCAACCACACCAAAGTATGTCTATCTCATCCATCACACTCGCAATTAGCAGAGCATATGCACTAACAACTGTCATCATTACACCATCAATTCCCAAACTCCTAAACATCAATCTACCCAACACTCTTATCACCTCCACAAACACTCTTGGCATAATATTCCTTCAGGTTAACCCCTACACCAGTTCCCCTCCCATACACACCATGATAGAACTATTTGTACCCAACTCCGATACACACAGCTTTTGTCCATCTGGTCTCTGGCACACACAATATATCCACCTTTCCTCTGTCCAGAATATCAGCTAGCTCTGTCCCCATACCAGTCATACTCACAACATTAACAGTTCCTACCCTCACTACCACACACCTAGCCTTTCTCCTATCTGCCTACCATATAAGCATCAGACATCCTCCAGGGTATGTCTGTGAATGCAAAGGCTACTGCACTATCAAATGACATATGTATGTTACAGCAATATGAAGAAAGTGTCACTAATCGTTGCCCGTAGCCCACCATGTATGTGTGGTGTCCTCCAGATGTTCTGCTCTAACTGGTTGACATGACTGACTGAGCAGCAAGACTGTAATTACAGTGTGCCATACTGACATAGAACAGAAATGTATAGCAGGTATTACCTGTGCATAGGTATGTATGGGTAGGTGTACCTAGCTGCCTCATAACAACTGACATGGGATGCAAAACATCAGGTAAATAAGCTGCACATGGTGTACACGTGTGTAACCTTAGTTTCTGTGCATCCAACAGAGTTACACCTCTACAGCTACTGGTGGTGTCATTGCCTTGACACAGACATGGGTGGTATAATAAGCATGAGTATCACATTGAAATTGTAGATGTGGCCAACTGTGTTCTGACCCTGTGTCCATGCCTACTACAAACACATATATGACCACCCACATAGCTGTATGCCTCAGCAATACCTTACTTGTAAAACCTGTCTCCACCAAAGTAAACCCCTTTGCTGGACAGCAACAATGCACAAAGCACATAATGTGATGCTATATTGGTTGTACGGGGCAAAGTAGGAGCAGGCACCAACTGGGCAGCATGTCAACCTTTGTCTGAATGAGCATATTAGGTCACAGGTGGATTACTGTAAGGCTAACTATGAGTACAAATTGAACACATCCACTAAGGGCAATCACAAGGCCATCTTCACATATGTCCGCAGTCTCAGAGGCAACAACACAACCCACCCTGTAATGGTGGTCAGTCACAGCACATACACACACACACCATAGCTGCAGCCAACCTGCTGCAGACAGGTTTAAGGCAAACATCACCCCCTGGATCACCATCAGTATAGGTGGATATGCACAGCACACGCATCTCTCCCCTCATCATCATGGATCAGGTGCAAACTGCCTAATTAAAGTTAACAAAAGCAAGTCCCCTTGGGGCCTGATAACATTCCTGTCTGCATCGTACATAAACCCAGGCAGATGCTTCCTGCACCATTACACACTGTATGCAAGTAAAGCCTGAGCACCATTGACATACCATCTACAAGAAACATGGCCACTGTCATCTCTCTACACAAACCTGAGTGATGAATGGTGGTTTATGCAATGTACTGGCCCTAATTGGGGAGAACATGACACATCAGGACCAGGAGAATAATGCATCTTCATACAGTGCTACCAGGTACAGGGGTATGATGTGTTAGTAAGTGGTGGCTAATGATAGTCCATATTCATATGCTGGATCTGTAAAGAACACTGGGCAATATATGAGGTCCTGTGATGTGTTTCCCTGTTTATGTCTTCCATTTGCCATGCAGCGGCAACTGCCTTACACCGATTCAGAGAAAGCAATCATCACAGAAGCTGTAATCTTAAACTATGCCATCCTTTCTGGCCATAGCCCGCAAAATCTGCAGGAGCGGGCTGCCCTGTGGGTTGAGATTTTCCACTCAGTGAACATCTTGGACTGTCATGGATGCACAAATGTTCAGATCAGGCATAGAGCCACTGACCTGATACATTATGCCCAGCAAAGGGCTGCTGCTGTAGCGAGGGACCGTACTGCTACCGATGGGGGGCCAGCCACACAGGCCCCACATATGGCAACAAAAGAGCTCCTTACCAACCTTGGGGTAGCCCCCACACAAACTCAAACATGGGAAACAGCAGTCGTGGAGGTGGGTGGCACTCAGGCAACAGGCGAGGAGCATCCAGGTAAGGCCAAAGTGCACATCAATGTAATGAGTTAACATTTAAACTGTCTTCTACAGAGTCTCTAGATTCATATGTTAGTGCAAAATGGATTAGTGGGTGGGGTGTAGTAATACACAAAAGTGCACATCGATGGTGAAGGACAACAAATTGTGTAATATCATAGTGTGTACTGTACCTGTGTAGAAACGTAGCATTCATCTTATACCAATGCCTAATGTGACAATATCTATCCCTCACAACTACATAGGTCCCTCTGGTCTGCAGCCTGAACACAGTAAGTATGGGGTTTTCCTGCTGTGGCTCACCAGTACCCCAGGCATGCTAAAGTTAATGCATGTGACCATGCACACAACTGTTACATGCAGCCATTTGGCAATATTTGCATGTTAACTTGTGATGGTGTTTACTGCATTGCATCACAGTGGTCATCACAGGGGCCTATTTGCAGGAGATATCACATATCTGTAGCATACCTTACAACCTGTCATTGCAGGACATCTGGACAAAGACTGACAAAATAGGGGAACAAAGGCCAAAAACTAATGTCATATTGTATAAATTAGTGCTATACAGTGCGTACAAATGGTGTACACACTGGTTAGAATGCCAGGTATTTCTAATGTGCAAAAATGAGAGCACAATAGACAAGTTCAAAATACTGTCAACCTTTCATGTGACCTATAACCTGTACAATTCAATTATAAAGGAAACAAATCTGTTAGGGGAAGAATAATGACACATAACAATAGTACAACACCATAGATGCATATGTGTGCACAGGCTGAAGCTAGTACTGTGTTGAGGCAGCTTTCGATATAACTACAGCAGTACATCTTATTGGTTACACAACTACTATCAGTTACAGAGACTCTTTGATTAACAGCAGATAACAGTCAGCTGATCTACCAGGATTATCCTAATATGTACCCAGTTAGCTGCTACAGCAACAGCCATGGTTCCCATAGAGCTGATGAAGCTGTTAGGGACCACATGTTTGAGATGTATCAGCCTGGAGAAGGGTATCAAAACATTTCCACAGCATTGCACATACCATGGAATACAGTGCAGACAGTCATCAAAAGGTGGTGAAAATATGGGGGCTACAGTGACATTGTAAAGGAGTGGACATCCCACCAAAGTCTATGAGAATACAAGATCAAAACTGGGCAGGGAGGCTGCCAGGATCCCTACAGCAACAGCGAAGGAGTAGCAGGAATCTCCAGTAAGTACTGGGTGTGTACTACATGTCACAACAATCTTCCATGGTCTCCATATGTCCTGCCTATAGGGTTGGGTTGGAAGATGACACAAGTTCCTCACAGCAGACAATATCCAGTCCTGGTAAAAATATGAAAATAATACATCAGGTCTCCAAAAAGGAAGTGGGAAAATGTGTTATGGTAATATGGGGCCATGGCTGAACTCTTTGGCCACAATTATGACAGGTGTGTTTGGCAAAATAACACCACTGCACATAACCACAACAACACCAGCCCCACAGTAAAGCATGGTGCTGGCAGTATCCTGCTTTGGGGTTGCTGTTCACAAGCTGGAACTGGGGCTGTAGCCAAGTTAGAGGGGATTATGAACAGTTCCAAACACCATTCCCTTGTGGCTCCAAAATGTTCTGGTGTCTGCCACATAGCTGTGGATGGTGAAGAATTCCACCTTTCCACATAACAATGGCCCAGACCATACATCCAGATCAACAAAAGGATGGCTTCACCAGAACACATGCAATGTTCTGCACTGGTCTAGTCAGAGCCCACACCTACATCCAATAGGATATATACAGGGTGACCTAAAGTGGGCAATGCACAGGAAATGCCCTTGCAATCTGACATAGTTGGAGGTGTTTTGCAAGGGAGAGTGTGCAAACATTGGCAAGTCAAGATGTGCCATGCTAATAGACACCTTCCCAAGAGGACTGCATGTTGTGTTTAAATCAAAAGGTGCTTTAACAGATTATTACTTTAAGGGTGTGCACAGTCATGCAGCCAGCCTATTGTACCTATTTCAGTTACCAGATGTTACCTGTAACTGATGTGTATGTTATTCAGTTGGACTGCACAGGATATATGTCATATGAAATTATGGCAATGTTATGACCTGATTTCTGAGGCCTCATGTGATATATTACAAATATCTGGCATGTTAACAGGTGTATGTACACTTACTATATCCATTGTAAGCTTGGGAAGTTGTTTGAGTAACCGGCTTTGTTTTAACATACATTCATTGCACCTCAAATTAGGACATTACTTAGTGGGATCAATTCACAGGTCAACCCAGTAATGTATTAGACAAACACAGGAGTTATAAGGAACAGACCAAACATATGAGCCACACATGTAGACATTCAGCAAAATCCTATACAAGTTGGGAGGTATGTTCTGTAGGAGTTGCCACAGTGCTATACAGGTGAACAGCAATAATTTACATGGGTGGAGTGTGTGCTAGGTGAAGGGTCATCACCTACTAGCACCACTCACGTATCCCAGAGGTGTATATTAGAAGTAATGGTAATTCGATAGAGTTGCACTGCATGATGCTGAGGGTCTGTCCAGAGTGTGCATGTTATTGTCTGACTGTGTGTTGATGTTGTTTTTCCCTCACAGGTGGACATGGTGGCCGCAGTCCCTCCTGCTCTGATTCTGATGTCAGTGTCTCTGCAGACTCTGACCATGATGATACTAATTAAGGCACTGGTTGGGTTGTCAGGGGCTGAATCTGTGCCATCAGTTAGCATCCCACTATTGTCAACCCCCTCCCTGCACACAGTCACAATGCCCAAACATACCCCGTCACCAGTGGCCACAGATAATGGACAGTTGGCGGATGGTGGCATGGAACAGGTGACTGAGATGACTATGACAAGTAAGAGTGCAGACACTAGCCATAGCCAGAGTGATGGTGAGGTCCCACACAGACAGATGGGCAGGGGTGCTCAGATGAGGATTGCAGCCCATCATGACCCTAGTGCAAGTGCCACAGCAGCAGTCACCAGAAGCATGTTTCGGGCCATCATGGAGGCACAGGCATGTAATGAACATAATACCAGACATATACCCAGGGTTATGGATGAGCATGTCCCTGGTGTCTGTGGTGACATGAACACACTGCAGCCATCTATGAGTGCACTGAGGTCATGGATAGACAGTGAGGGGAGATCTTGGAACACCTCAGCCATGGAATATCTGTGCCTAAACATTTGGCAGATGCTGGCTAGCAGCCACTTGGCTGTAGGGCAACAACACAATCAGTTAAGGGTCTACGTGGCCATGCACCATCGCGTTCCCATGCTGGCAGTACCACCAGCACTACTGAAGGGGGTATGCTGTCCACACCACTATGCAGCAGGCAATGGGCACATGATCCTGACCTGTCCCAATAGGGACACGGATGCAGCAGGCAGCAGTCACCATCAGGGAGTAGTACTGCATCTGGACTTGGCCCTGGTGATGCCGGTGATACCATCAGCAGGCCCAGTTCCCGTGTCCATGGCCAGAGATGGTAAACTGTACACCCTGCCATGTATGGCCCACAGTTGTCCGAAATACCCCTGTGTAGGACACCCTCATGGAGTGACTGTGTGCATACAAACACACACGCATCACCATCAGACAAGTTACATCCACACACACACACACACACACACACACACACACACACACACACACACACACACACACACACACACACACACACACGCACACACATGCACACATGCACACACACACACCCCCACACACACACACACACACACACACCACCCCTGCATAGCCCATTTAATGAACACCCCCTAAACACACACACACATGATGTCAACCATATGGCCCAGCCTAGGCTTCTGGCAAACCCACACAACACCCTGTGCATATGATGATATCTGTGCCACATCCATGCCATCCATACCATCAACGCAGGGACATGCTAATATGGGTCTGATGCACAGGGTGACTTTAGTAGATTGTAGCTATTTAATGCTGTGTAAGATGCTGTCATTTGCCATTTGTAATGGGTACACATCAGAGTGTGTGTGTACCTTTTCAGCCATGATACATTATTGTTGTTAGTATTCTTTCTTTCTTTCTTTATTTATTTACATTTGTTTACCGGAAAATTCTGACTGGAAGGAGGTCCTTTTTCAGCAGATGCCCGGGGAGAAAAGCTCCCCATCATGTACATGATAAATAGAGATGCAAAGCTGCAGCAATAGTAAACAACATTACAGGTTGTTGGCTTTAATACAATAACAAGATAGTGATTATCAACAGTATATACAGTAAATGTTGCAAGTTTAGACAGTAACAAAGTTGTCAGACAAGATTTTAAAGTATGTAAAGGCAACTAGCTTATTCTGACTGGGGTTAGTAGTGGTGGTAGTATAGCTGGGTTAAGAGTCTAGGTGGGGGTAAGGGTGGGGGTTTTAGTCTGGATTACAACATGGACAAAGTCAGTGTAAATCTAAGTGGAATTTGAGTGCAGTCTTGAAAAAGCTGCTGGAAGGTAGAGTAGTTATAGAGGGTGGAAGATTGTTCCAAAGTTTAGATATGGTACATAAAAATATGGCTTCTCCTGATGAGTTTTTGGGTTTGATAACAGTGTGTTGATTTTTGTTGCTTGATCTTAGGGGGCTAGTGGAGTGATAGAGTTGGAGAAGGGTTTGAAGGGAAGGGATGTTATGGGGCTGGTTTATATGTTTATGAGTGAGGGTGAGTTGATTAAAGTTAAGGAGTTGTGGGAGTTCTAGCCAGTTTATTTCTTTAAGGGAGATACAATGATGGCTGTGGTAGGAGGTTTCAGCTACAAATTTAGCAATTTTGTTGTAACAAGCATCCAGCTTGTGTAGGTCTGTCTGTCTAAGGTTGGTAAGTATGGGGGATGCATAGAGTAGGGTGGAGATTAGCTGGGAATTGGCTATGGAGATTCTAGCCGCCTTGGTTAGGAATTGGCGGCTTCGATATAATGCACCAAGTTTCTAGTGAGTTTATTGTGAGAGATATGTGGGTGTCAAATTTAAATTTGTTGTCGATTTCCACACCGAGTAATTTTGTGTGTTCTAATGGAGAGATTATGGTATTGTCTTTGGCGAGAATGTTGAAGTGGGTGGCTTTGGAAGTTGAAACAGGAGAAGTTTTGTCTTACTTGGGTTAAGTAGGAGGTGAGCATTGGATAGCCAGCTTTCTACAGAAAAGAATGATTCCTGTGTGATTTGTTGTAGTTCTGGTAGAGTGGGGACAGATCAAATGAGAGTAGAGTCATCTGCGTACTGTATAAGAGATGCTTGTGTGGTGGCAGTATGTAGGTTGTTAGTGAAAAGTGAGAATAGCAGAGGGCCAAGGATAGACCCTTGAGGTACTGCGAGAGTAACCGGGAGATGAGGTGATAGGTTATCATCCCAGATTATTGATTTCTGGTGTCTGTGTTGATAGCTGTGGAACCAGTTGCAGGCTGATTGTGAGAAGGAGAGGTTGGGGAGAGTAGAGTGTCGTAGCTCATGAGATACCATGTCAAAGGTCTTTGAGAGATCTAGAAATACAGCAGTGGAGAAGAGGCCATTATTTTTGTGATGAAGTATAGTGTTGTTGAAGGAGAGCAGAGCAGAGTTAGTGCTGTGATATGGCCTGAAACCATGTTGGGTTTTAGAGAGGAGATTATTAGCTAGGAGGTAGTTGGAGACCTGGGTGTTGATACATTTTCCAAGTATCTTGGAGAGAGGGGAGAGGATAGCAATGGGTCAGTAATTGGAGAGGTCGGTGGAGGGGGTGCCTTTGTGGAGGGAAATGATGTGGGATATTTTCCATATTGAGGGAACATAGCCTTCTGTTATGGAATGGTTGATTAGAACTGAAATCGGGTAGGCTAGTGTATCAGCTGCAATTTTCAAGTATTCAGAGGGAAGGTTGTCAGCTGCAAGTTTGGTGGGTTTAAGTTTTGACAATAGTCTTTTTATGTTGGAGGTAGGTACTGAGGTGAAGAAGAAAAGAGGAGTGGGGGTTAGGGTTAGGAGTTGGGGGGCTGTTGTAGGGAAGTGTAGTTTGTTTAGAGATGTTATAGTTTCAGTGAAGTGTTTGTTGAAGAATTCAGCAATACTGCTGGAGAAAGGGGGGGAATGGATGGCTGGGGGGTATCAACCTTCCCTGGGTGGAGGATAGTGCTAATAGTGGACGAGAATTGCTTAGGGTTGTGGTTGGTAGAGTTTAGGATGGATTTATAGTAGTGGGATTTGTCTAATTTTATTTGCTTTTTGGCTTTATTGCGCAGTTCAAGGAATGATTGCCGAATTAGGAAAGTGAGGGAGTGGTCACTAAGACTGTCAGGTAAGTAGCCTGCTAGGTAAAAGTGAGGGGCTTTGTTGACTAGGATCCAGTCAAGTAAGGTATGATTGATAGGGTTTTTGTTGATTCGGGTAGGGGATTGGATGAGTTGAGTGAACCCATGGAGAGTATGGTGAATAAGTGGAAGATTGTTATTACAGGATAGCCAGTTGATGTTAAAGTTGATGAGAATTATGGTTTCCTGGGGTAGAGATAGAGTAGCCCAGCTCAAGAGATTTTCTAGGGATGTAATATTTTGCCCTGGTGGGAAATAACATCTTATGATATTGATTGTTTTGTTTGGGTTTAGTTTGAGATTGGCATAAAGGATTTCTTCATTGTTGTGGTGAGGGGCAGATGTGTTTAGGAGTTGAATATTGAGGTGGTGTTTAAATATCAATGCTACACCCCATCCTTTTTAGACAATCTGTCTATGCAAAGGATGTATTCAGGTGGAAGTATTTCTGCACTTTTTATGTGAGGTTTGAGCCAGGTTTCAGTTAGGAAGAGAATATCTGGGGAGTATATGCTTATGCTGGCATGTAGTTCTTGGATTTTATTGCAGATGCTTCTGATGTTTAGGGACATTATAAGTGAGTTTGTTGTTTTTTCTTGGCTAGGAGTTGAGTTGTGGGGGGGGGTTGCTTGGACTAGGGTTTGTGGTTGGGTTGGATTTGAGAGGACCAGGGTTTGGATGGATGTCTCCAATGAGTACTAGTTTATAGAGGGTATTTAGGATATGTTTTATATACATAGTAAATAGCTTATGGTATCTTAGGGATATTTTATTTCTGAGTCTGTTAGGTGTTTGGTAATGGATTGTGTGTATTGGGAGGATGTTTTTGGTGGCAGGGGTTGTGTAGTTATAGTATAAATGTTTGGGGGGGTGTTGAGAGAGTACAGTGGAAGTTGTTGGGGCATGTGACTGTGGAGCCTTGGTAGGATGTAATGTGAGCTAGGACTATGCAGGTTAGGATTGTTATTTTATTAGGTAGTAGCATGATTATTTTGGATGCAGGGGGAGGGGATGACTAGTGGTATAGCCTAATTGGTGGTAATTAGTGGTGGGATTAAGGCTAAGAATAAATGTAGAGGTACTGGGGGTGGGTGGGAATAGGGGGCAGGGTGGGTAGTAAAGTGAGCACAGTGAACGAAGTGGGCTAGAACCCCCCAGGCTAAAGATTGCAGGGTAAGTGTCTAAATAGCCAAATTGTTAGGAGTTTTTAGAATCTAGTAGGGAAAAACAATCTATAGACCTGATTTCAGCTGTGTCCTTTCTGGGTAGATACCTAGTTTGAAGCAGATAAAATGTGGCAGTTTAAGTACCCTTTTGCCTCTATTTTATAAGTGGGCAATTCCAGTGTATCTACTGGGTTACCTTTTTTCGGCTAGGGCTTTATCTTGGTTTGCTGATAACTAAAAAGAAAAACTTTAACTGGGGAATGTTTGTGTTTTATACGTTTGTGCTTATTGAATAAAATGGCTTAATTCAGCACCTCATACTATCTTTGGCTCAGAGGAACCTTTTTCGAGTGGATTAACTGGGGAATGTATTTACAGCTTATGGGGGTGAGGAGCAGCTGCTGTCCCTAGCCATGGGTAGAGACAGTTATTTCTGCTTTAGACCATGTACTTTCTACAGTAGCAGGCTAAGAGGGAAATGTAGCTAGACACCTACACTAAGCTATACACCTACACTAAGTGAATGTGTTCTCACATGCTGTATTCTGTTTGTGTTCCAGGTGTCTGTGTGTCAGCAGGTTGTGGCCCTGCAGACATCATCAATGAGGGGTATGGCAGCGTTGTAACACATCGACCATGTCATTGTCGAGGTACAGCTGTATCTGCACAGATCTAGGACTAATTACTGATGACATATTTCAACTGAAATGGCCAAGCACACTTCCGTGAAAATACTTTTTCACCAAAAAAGCACTTTCGCAAAAGTCTGCAAAAAACAAAAAAAGAAAAACATTTAAAAAAGAAAAACAGCAAACACATTTATGCCTGTGCCCCCCCACCCTCCCTACTTTTATATACTCACTCCGAGATCTCACTACAGTGGGGAAAAGAGAATATTCCCTTATCATCACTGTTCTGTGATCTCAGCAACAGCCATTCTGTCATGTCTTTTTTTGAGCTCACTTTAGCAAAAGTGCATTTTCAATGAAAACGCACTTTCACAAAGTGTTCTCACATTTTTGGTTTCGATGAAACAAGCTTTCGCTCAACAGTCCTAGACCCATATGCAAACATCTCCCAGGTCTGTGTAACAGTTCTTGCATGTGACTCCCAGCTTATAGGGCTGAGGGGCTGTATCTCAGTCTATGGTGGTTGACATCAGCTCTAGTATAGTGGACAATGGTAAGTGTGGTGGGTGAAACACACCTCAGATTGCTAACGCCCTCAACCCCAGAGGATATTGTGTCAAACAAACAGTGAATACTGTTCACACACACACACACACACACACACACACACACACACACACACACACACACACACACGCACACACACGCACACACACACACACACACACACACACACACACACACACACACACACACACACACACACTCATACATGCATGCACAGGCTCACAGTTGCCAGTGTTGTGTTTGGAACCCCTACCCATCAAGTTGTGGTACCACACTATTATGCGGTTATTGCAGGTGGCACAGGACTACTAGTGTGATGAGTGCTACAAGGCACCTGCAAGGTGAATAACATCATGTGACCTTGTGGGATATGGCAATGGTGGATGTACTGGGTATGAAAGTACTCATAATAGTGTCACATACAAGTCTACACATTCACACCCACTGTTATACACACACACACACACACGCATACACACACACACACACACACACACACACACACACACACACACACACACACACACACACACACACACACACTTGCCAGTACTGACATTATCAGACCAACCTATCTTGTTATTCATACCATACTATTCCATACTGTTGCACAGGGCTTATAGGGCTGAAGAGTGTCTACAGATACCACATGTGAACAGCGGACATTATACAGCAGACCTAGGAATGTGTACTGTGAGTACCATGGCATAAAATATGAAACCATGCCCATCCAATGGATGTTGTTCACAGACAAACACACACACAAAATAGTCTTCTTTCACACACATTTGCCAGGACTGAGATTTGAAACCCTATCTATCTATTTATTGTTACTACATTGTTACGCATTTATCACACACGCCACAGAGGTTATGGAGTGACACTTGTTCAAAGGTACTTCTAAGGTGAAGGACATCACCAGGCCTTGTAAATTAAGACAATGGGTGATGTACTGGGTGAGAGAGGCCACAAAATACTGTAACCTACACATATACACAATTACACACAATAACACACCCACACACAAGCACACACACGCACACACACACACACACACACACACACACACACACACACACACACACACACACACACACACACACACACATCTTTGCCAGGACTCATATTAGAACCCCTAGTTATGTAGTTATTGGTATTATAGTGTTATGCATTTACCACACACACTAGAGAGCCTATAGGTTGGAGAGTGTCCCAAGGTACTATATAGTGAATAACATCTACAGCACTTGTAAGGTATGGCAATGGTAGTTGTACTGTGTGAGACGGGCCACCAACTACTTTCACCCTCATGTTTACACACTCACAAACACTTTTATACACACTAATGCACACACACACATTTGACAGTACTGAGATCCAGAGGTTCAAAGATTCATAGGTGTGTACGTGGCAAATTGCTATTGAGGCTTTACAAGGCTAGCCCATGGGTGTACATTGGCATTGTGCCACCTGATGATACTCCCCAGTGTGTCTACTGAGTATAGTCACTGGAGTGATCCCCAGGGTGGGTATTCTATTCTCTATCCACTCCTTCTGATTTCTCTTGAAGAGGGCCAGTGATGTGCTCTGCTTGACATCTATGTGACGTCTATTCCATAGCGTGGCCAGTCTCTGAGTTGTGCACCTGTCCTTCCAGCATGTCCTGTTGATTATGAGGATGGGGTTGAGGTATCTGGGCCATGCTGTGTGGACAGATTGGTTTCTTTGGATGTAGCATTCCCGACAGGGTTGGGTCAGACATGGGTGTGTATGTCAGGCAGGGATCGCACCTAAGTAGTCAATATGAGACAAAGATTCATTGCAGTTGTTGGAGTCTGTCACATTGTGGGTTTTATCTGTGAGCTGGTTTGCAGGTCACCTACTGATGTAGGGGCTGCTGCCTAGCTAAGTATGTTTGGGCATGATTCCTGAGTGGGGAGTGATATCCAAGGATTAGATGGGCTGCCTATCTTGCTATCTATTCCATACTGTCACATAGTTATTGCACATGGCACAATGCTTATAGGGCTGCAGAGTGTCTACATGTCCCTCTACAGTGCATGACAACTGTGGGCCTTTTAATGTGGACACTGGGACATGTACTGGGTGGGCAACAGCAAAAAGTAGCAAAACCCACCCCGCAATGGATATGGTTCTCAGACAAACACAACAACCCCCCCACAGGCAGGATACTATCTCCCCAGGCAGATACTGTTTCTACACACACACACACACACACACACACACACACACACACACACACACACACACACACACACACACACACACATGCCAGGACTGAGATTAGAACCGCTATCTATCTATCTATTTATTGCTACTACAGTGTTATGCATTTATCACACGTGACACAGAGTTTATATATTGAAGGCTGTTGAAAGGTAATTCTAAGGTGAGGAACATCACCAGCACTTGTAAAGTATGGCAGTGGGTGATGTACTGGGTGAGAGAGGCCACAAAATACTTTAAACTACACATATACACACATACACACACACATTTGTCAGAACTGGGATTAGAATTCCTACCTAACTAGTTATTTGTACTATAGTGTTACACAGTTATTGCACATGCCCCAAAGCTTATAGGGTTGAGGCCTTACGAAAGGGAGTTCTAAGGTGACTGTTATCTGCAGGACTGCAAAAGTAGGGCCATGGAAAGTGTACTGGGTTTGAATGGACCCAAACTCTTTAACTTATAAACTCACACAAACACACACACACACACACACACACACACACACACACACACACACACACACACACACACACACTTTTACATTTGCCAGGACTGAGATTAGAATTCCTACCTAACTAGTTATTTGTACTATAGTGTTAAACAGTTATCTCATGTGCCACATAGCTTATATGGCTGAGGCCTGATGAAAGGGACTTTTAAGGTGACTGTTATCTGCAGGACTGCTAAAGTAGGGAAATAGGAAGTGTACTGGGTTTGAATGGACCGAAAAGCTTTAATTTATAAATGCACACATTTTTACATTTGTCAAGACTGAGATTAGAACCCTTACCTAACTAGTTATTTGTACTACAGTGTTACACAGTTATTGCATGTGTCACAGAGCTTATAGGACTGAGGCTTGACAAAAGGTACTTCTATCATGACAGACATCTTCAGGACTGCTAAAATAGGGCAATGGGAAGTGTACTGGGTGGGGAAGGCCTGTTAATTCCTAGATCCTACCGACAATTCTCTAAGTGTATGGACATGCCCAGTGTGACCATCTATTAGTAAATGTGGGGCTCCATTCCAGGGATTGTTGTACTGCAGTCCAGTTTGTTTTGTGCTACAGCCATACCTCTCAACCTGTTGGTGCAGGATATCTGGAGATAGCCTATCAAAATGGAGAGACAATGGGCCTTACGGTGACTGTGACTATTTCTCTTAGTAATATTTGGGTTGCTAGGGTTACAGGGTTTGTTTTAGAAGACATCTGACATATATGGCATTTGACACTCTCATGTATTGTTTCAGTACCTCGTGACATACCTCCTCAGATCATCACAGTGATTTACCAGAGGAATACAGGATGGATGATGCACACCACCAGTATTATGGGTCAAATGTTATGCATTCTTGCACAATCCAGTCTGTTGAGAGGTGTGCCTATGACCAGTTGACTGCTGGAGCTGTGGAAATGGTCCAACACCTTGGTGATATATTACAGTGGTGGAATCTCTGTGCATTTCTGTTCTGGCATGGTCTGATTTCCAGTCCACGGTTGTGTAATATAAGTCAGGCAGGATCAGGGAGACAAGCAGACTCCAGATAGATTTGCAGGGGATAAGATATGTGTGGGGGGTGCCCTGGGTCAGACATGTTGGCCTATAGCTACCAGTATTTTGCATAGGGGTCTTCTCAAAGGTTGACTGCACTTGGAGAGTCTTGTGTGTGTCAGACTGTTTGAGCAGCCTGGAGGTGTGTGTGTGTCTCACATATATGTATGGCCCACCTCATTTTGATTGGCTGGCCACATTTTGGGGTCAAGATGTTGCAAAGGATGAGTGATCAGGGAAGGGTGGGTTACTCCCCATGGCTGTGGGTCAGGGTTCTGTGTGTGCAGACATGTCACCATCTTCCAGGGTTAGGACTGCTTGCAATGAGTGCATTCCAATGTTTAGACTCCTAGCCCTGCCTGTCGACTGTACAGAGTATCACAGAATGTCCAGATGCATGACTTATATATCTGGTTGGTTACCCAAATGAGTGTGTATTTCAAGGAAAAGTGTTTTTGCAAGTCACTCAGAGTTGAAGTCAGATATTACTGACAGGTGACATTGCAGTTTCAGACTTCATACCCTTCAGACATCGCATGCTAATACAATCATTATATCAGCTTTCTAGCATTATTAGAGCAGTATTTCAAAGGTGTCCTTCTCTTTGGACCTCTTCACCCCATTATTCATGGCTTTGTCCAGATTTCTAGCTCTCTGACACTGGCAGATTTTCTCCTAGCAGTTAGCAGCATGGCCTTTCTTTGCATTTTGTAGACTGTGTTATATTGGTGTTATGGACCCCCATGACACTCCCTAACAGGGCACTGTGGATGAGGCATGGGCATTTGCTCAAGGCCTGTAGGCCAGGTGTGACAGATGCAGGCCATCTGTAGCAAGGCAGTGCATTCTGATGATCATATGTTCCCAGGCTGCCATCAGTGGACACCCCTGGGATAGCACCAGTAAGTTGACTGTGGGTGCTACTGACAATTGCTTTCTGTTCATGTTGAGCCATCACTCTAGTTGATGGCTGGATGCTGCTTAAGGCTAGGGACATGCTACGGCATTGTTATGGGACTATGAGTGTGGGGGTGATACATCTGTACACAATACACATTTGCAGAGACTATGCTGATATTTGCTTAACATTTTGGTCCCATTTAGCCTAGTGATATGCCCTGTCTTTGAGACTACAGGCATAACAGTATCAACCACAGGTCAGATTGTTCTGGCATAAACATTTGTAGTTTCAGACTTCTTATCTTTTAGAGCCATACTGCCACTGCCAGACCAACTGTAATATCACTGTGTAAGTCTGTAGGTGGAAATTTCATGGATGTCGCCATGTGGGGGCCTTTGCCAGACATTTCTGTATGATTTTCTACAGCTGATCTGCTGGGTGAGGCTGGGGGTGGGTATGGGGCAACCACTTTGGCATCCATGCATGTGACCTATGAGCCCCCAGTTATTTGGCTCACCACATATACTGCAGTGGCATTTGTCAACTAGGGTGGTAATGCATAGCGTGGGTAAGTCAGTACTAGGAATATACTTCCTGCTGTCCCACAGAGCTGTCAGTTGTCTGCTGCTATCCTAGTAAGCCACCCCATTTCCTTGCATGCTTGCATCAGTACCATAAATATGCTATCAGAACAATCTACTCCATTCATTTATTGTTAAGGAGACTGACTTACCTTGTGCCTGAGGCAGTTGCGAGGACGGTGCTTGAGGGCTGACTATGTTGGATGTATGCAGTACACTGCCTATACATGGTAAGGTATAGGTGGTATGATGTTTGCATCCATTTTACTATGTGTGTGAGTCAGAGAGAGAGATCAGTCCCTCGGGCCTTACAGTGTCAGTGTATGTGCTATGTGTTGCCTCTTTGCCAAGGACAGGGCACACTGGGCATGCCTCCATCTGTCTACAGGGGTAGGTTCAGGATGTTCCTCCTCCAAGTCCCTCTGTGCCTGTGAAGACCTTTTCAATGGTGGGGGGGGGTTGTGTGGCCCTGATACATTTTGTTCCTGCTGAAGTTGTTTCCACAGGATCATATTGTGTAGCATGGCACATACTATGAACATGTCTGGACATGTGACTGCAGAGTATTGCAAGACTACACCAGATATGTCAAGGCAGTGGAACCATGACTTGAGCATCCCAAACACATGCTCTATAATGATCCTGGTTTGTGCGTGTACCTCATTATGGCATTATTGTGTGGGTGTGTGTGCATTTCTGATGGGTGTCATCCCCCACCAGATGGCCATATGGGATGTCCCCACTGGCAAATGCCTGTTAAAGCTGTGATAAATGCCAGGTGTTGGAGTCGTGATAGCTTCCAGGGCTGCCAGTACACACATTCATGATAATGCCCTGGGCATCGCACATGACCTGGCAGTTGATGGAGTAGAACCCCTTGTGGTTTAGGTAGACCCTACCCTGGTCACTGGGTGGTGCTTTGATGTGGATGTGCATGCAGTCTATGGCACCCTGGTATTCTGCTACATGGTGGAAGAGATGCATATTGCTGGTCCTGTCCTCATGGGTGCTGGGAAAGTAAATGTGCTCAGCAGAATGTGGGTGCATAGCATCCAGGAACTGGTCTTTGGAAAGCACCTGTAGCTAGTATTCTTAAGGCTACACATACCTTGGTATCCACTGGGATGGGTTCCCCTCTGTTGGTTCTGGGTCTGAGGCAAGGCCAGAGCAGCTCAACAAGTTGCTGAAGTATGTCCCTGTCCATCCTGTAGCACTCTACTATCTCCAGAACATGTAGCCCCTGGTAGGTTACCCTGGATCTGAACACTCTTTCCCTCCTCCTCCTCGGTTTGAGTTGGTTGCCAGCATTATCTTCCTCAGCACCCTCGGCCTCTTGCACATACTGATAGTTCAATGCGACAGCAGCCCCTAACATTTTTTGCTAGTTTTGTCAGTTAAAATTCTCCTGCATGTGTACACCTATGGTGCAGAGTTTGTGGAAAGAACAGACTGGAAGGTATTTGCATAGTTTATAGTGGTGTGCTGCAGATGCTGCCTGTGTGATTGGCTGACTTTGAGACATTCCACCTGTCAGCTTTTTTACTTGTATTTGAGTGGCTGTATTTTGTTATTTCCCTTCTTTTTTTCTTTTTCCTTCCCATCTCCGCCCCTTTTAAGCCCTGAGGCATAGCATGCAAAGCTGCTGCTTAAATGTAAACAGTGCTGCTATTTCCATTTTTTATTAAGTCCCGGTGTGTACCATGCACACCTGTTTAGCTAAGGACACGAACATGCTCTTCATTTCATGGTGTAATTCATTACAGCCTCAGACACACACCCTTGCTTAGCTGTGCTTAGCTAAGAGCAAACCCAGGCAATGGAGCTCCAATGTGCTTACAGCAAGCATGACACACCCCCTTTTCACGTTAGCTGTTCCTCCTGCCTACACTCTCCTGGTCTAGCATCTACACAGTTAAGGGCAGTGTGTGGACTTAGAATATTTTGTGATCCAGTAAATTTCCCCTCAATTGCATACTCCACTGCCTTAGTCTATAGTTACTGCTCTGACACAGAGCCTTTCCCCTTGACAAGCAGTGTTCCCTGGTAATGTTTTGATTCTGCATGCCATTGACTATAATGGCAAAATGCAGATTTCCCCTAAAATTGGATTTTTACATTTTTTTTTATTTTCAGCACAATCCCATTTCCACTCTGCTGCCCTATGCTTAAATGGCCAAAATAGGCCAAAAAAGAAATACTTTCATTTTTTACTAAATTAAACACTTTCCCATGCCAATGGCCATATAGTTGGCCACTGGCATTCCTAAAGTTTATAATACATACTTTTATTTGAGCTGTCATGCCCACATTTTGCTATTTACAGAAATGTGATCAGTTAGTAAGCAAACTCATTTCTGCAACTAGCACTGTTCCTGCACGGATGCCTGCCTGCTTCTTGAATCACTAACTCACCTCATTTGCATGGTTTTCACCAGGAAATGAGGTAATTAGCATTCTGCATAGCTTTCTGTGCAGGAACACTGTCGGCAGGCTCATGTACATCAGTTCAGCTGTTTGCTGAATCACTCAGCAGCCATATTCCATGCAGAAGTGGCTACAGTATTCCTGCATGGAATAAAAAGTTTAATGAATCCCGGGGGTTTTGTTACATTTCAGACTTATTTTTCTGAAGTATATGCAGAAGAATCCTATGCATCAAAAATTGATATGTCTAATTTTTACTGTATGCCAATTCATCTGCTAGTAAATTTACATGTTTTAAGATATCTGTTGATCTACTTAAAAAATAATTTATACCGTTCCAGCTAAAAATGTCAATGACCCTGCTAGCTATCATTTTGTGTTTTTTTAAGTAATTTCAGGACCTATTACTTCTTCATCTGTATTGGCTATATAGTTGTCTGATATTAAATCCATTATTGCCAAAATTTTTTTCTTTCAGCTAGTATAATCCTGTTTAAAAAAAAAAAAACAGAACATAAGCTCCGGTTTTCCTGAAAACCTTAGGCAAATAGCATATCTTAATTCTGATTATAAATTTCTTGTTAACATAATTTCTTGGTAAAGTAATAAATAACTTTATAGTTCAAGAAAAAACACTGTTAGATCACCCATTTCAATTTGATTTCTTGCAGGAAAATATATTGTATTTCTTAATCAAATCTTCCAATACTCATAGATATCTAAAGAAAAAGTCAAAATATTTTGATACAGCATTTTGTACAGTGATTGCAAATGAAATCCTGATGCAGTAACTAGAGTTTATTTATAGCAGCCACTGTTATTACACAATTGCCTTTAAAGAAATTAAATTTTACATATACTTTATATGATTTGAAAAATCTGATTCTATTTAACAGTAAGGACTCAGCAATATTAGATCACTTAAGGAGTGTCCATCAGGGCTGTCCATTATGTCATTCCTCATTCTTAATGGCAATAAACACTTATTACATGTACCAAAATTAGATGAAAAAAAAGTAAAAATTTTAAAGCTACATTTAAAATTGTTACTTATGCAGATGATATTAATCTTATACTTTCAAATGAGAAGGTATGTTTATCTCATTATTTTTAAGATTTAAGAAAAAATTAATTAAAGTACTAGTTATAGAGTTCTCCATCTAAAATAAAAGTGTTGCTTGTTTGTTAATGAAGAAGTCGCCCAAGAGTTAAATATATGCTAAAATCATTGGGATTGCACTATGCAAGACAAGAACATCATAAATACTGAATTCAAACACAAAATTATATATGCCAAAATAGTTTATATGTCTCATAAATTGTATAATATGAAACATTCATTTATTAGAAAAATGTATTTTTTAATTAAAGATGTATTCCCTTTGGGACTTTAATATTAAAGATATACAGATTCCTTTAGTGGGCATATGGTATAATAAATTTAAGAAGGTTTAGCATAAACTGTTTGGAAAAGAATGTCACTCCAGATCCTTTGCAATGTGCTTTCTTTCCCCTTTAACTAAGCCTATGATATCCATGAATGCATACTTTTTGGATCAAAATATATTTCTGACAGGCTTTACAAGACAGAAATGATGGGGATTACTTTCTCGAATTTGACAACTGCATTCAATTATTTTGAAAGGTTTGATATCTTTCAAAATTTCAAAAATGTTCACATTACAAAGCATGGTTACTAAAAGTGTTATATTATCATACTAGAATCATGAAATTCAACTGGATGTTGCTTTCTCCTCTGATATAAGGTGGTCAGATGTTACTCTATATATGTGATTTGAGTGGATAGTTAAAATCCATTTTCCTTGGAGTGCAGGGGGATTTAGGGAGGGAATTTTTTGGAAAATTCATAATTATTCATTTTAAATTAAGATTTATAACTTGTAAAAGAATGATTGTCGATTAATCGGTGTCTTCTTTATTTACATTTTATTGGAAATTTAATGAAAAGAATATGAAAATAAATCTTTAAAACACACAATCTTATTCTCATTCATTAAGATTGACTTTAAATGTTTCTTAAATATAACACAATTATCCATTTGCCAAGTTTCTTCAGGCAAGGTATTCAAGGATGCAGGTGTAATTTTAGGAAGTATTTTTCTGTAATGGTAAGAACAAAGAGGGCAATCAGTAGCTGTGGTTCTGTAAAATAATATATAGAATTTAAGGTCTTTTTAAATATGAGTTTGTGTTGAAGATGTCAGTACCTTTCATTAGTAGTCTGATTGCCTAAAGCTTTAGCAAATATATGGCTATTGCAGAAACTGACAGCTATTTATTTATTTGACCTGTGCAGCAATGATGTTCACATTAGGAAAACAGAGACTGTTAAATCTTAGAATGCTGTTTTAGTACTCTGTTGTATAGAAGTATTTTGAGGAGTAAGAAGGGCATCTAAGAATAACTCATACTCTAATCTGGATGGGAGAACATTAATGGCTACAACTTTTCTTATCTCAGTGGTTAATAGGTGGGGAAATTTATAAGCAGCTTTAATTGTCATATGATTTTGTCTACCTGATTTTCTGAAAGGGAGTGAAACAACAGATGTTCATGTAGCAAAACTCTCAAATAGTGTTGCTAAAACTATTAATTTTATGCTAGCTTTGAAACGTGCCAAATAACATAACTGCAGTGTTTTATGTTTAACTATTATTTAACTTGTAGTTATTGCATACTGTCTTGATGTCATTTTGTAAAGAATTACTAATAATTTAAATGTTTAGTGAGCTGCAGCTATAAGAACATCATCTGTATATAGTACATAGTTCATGTGTAGCAAGCCCCAAGTGAGATTGTTTGCAAATAGAGTACAGGACCGAATATTAAACCTGGAGGAATTGCATTTGCAATATTAACTGTTCCACTTATCCAGCTGTCTTCAGTAGTCCTAAAAATTCCACTGGAAATTAAGTTGATAAAGAGAAGCCACAGTTTGTAAGCTTTTGTAGTAGCAGAGAGTGGTGTGGTATATCAAATTCTCTTTTTTGTCTAGAAAACTTGCACTTTTGAGTTTAGCATTATCCACACAGGTATAAAATGTGTCATTTAAAGAGAACAGAATAGATATAATGCTGTAAGTGATGCAAAACCATGTTGTTTTGTCAGTCACAATGCCATACTTATTAATATAATCCAGAGTTAGTTTATATATACATTTTTCTAGAACTTTTGAAAACAGACAGATAATTTCTATAGTCCATATGTCACTGCCAGAGGATGGTGAATGATCATTGGCTAAAATTAGAATTAGTGCATGGTTAAAACTATGAGGGATTGTTTCAGGAAAAGTCACGTTGTAAATATGAGTAACATGTTTGCAGAGAATATGGCAACCTGGCTGTAGTATTTCTCTAATAGGTTTATTTTTGGGATAAGCTAAAATATTATGAATAGGTTTACTTGGAGTAATTAACAACTGCTATGGCATAAGGAAAGGTAATATAATGGGATGATGCCAATAATTTGTTTGGACTGGAGGTTAGAGATTACCTTCCCTATCAAAGATTGATATCAGAATATAGACAAAGAGAAAGAAATGGGGGGGGGGGGGATAAACATAAGACCAGCACTGGTAGGGTTTTTAGTAGAATCTAGAATAGAAGCTGCCATTAAAAAAGGAATAATTAGTATAGAATATAAAATAATGCATGATAACTATAAGAATCAATCAAAGGAAGTTAGAAAGGATTGAGAAGAGAGACTGGATAAGCAATTCACAAAGAAACATTGGGGGGATACATGAATGTCTCCCAAATATGCAACAAAGTCTAGAAATTTTAGGATCATTCCTTGGAAGTGTTTACATAGGTATTTTTATACCCCAAGTAGACTTGAAAGAATTTTTCCTCAGGTAGATAGCAAATGGAGGTATGATGGGGAAGAAAGAGATAAATGTGAGCATATTTTCTGGGAGTCTAATGAGCTGGCAGAATTTAAAGATTGTCTGCTGACTGCTTTGTCAGAGATACTGGGTGAGCAAATTGGTGTAACTAAGGAAATAATTTCATTGAGCTATGATACAGAATCAGAATTGTGAAGACATAGTAAGGCCTTGCTGAGTTTAATTATGGTGACTGCCAAAAAAATCAATTACTAGAAAATGGAAATCAAAGTGTAAACCGACTTTGCAAGAAGTAGTAAATATAGTAACAGAGAAAAGACAACTAGAATTGGGATATTTGGAAAAGTGTAGGAACAAATTACATAGGAAAAAAGGGAATTGTGGGAACAATACATGCAGAAGAGGAAAGAGGTTTAAAAGAAGGCAGGATTTGAATGAGCTATGTAATGTTTGACTGACAATGACTTGATTGTAAGTGATGTATAATATTTGCAATTACAACTGAGTCAACGTGGTTTGCAATGCATAATGTTTGCAACTAGAATTGTATCAGGATGATTTGTTTTCATTTATATAAATGTAAGATTCCCTATGTCATACGTGATAGTTTAATAAAGATATTTCTTGTTTAAAGGAAAAACCTGTATGGTACTACAAAATAACATGAATGCTTTCTTCATGGCAAATTTTGTTTCCTTTGAGTACAAATGGTAAAACTGTTGACTGCTTTAATTTGAGACATTGCCTTGGCTTGAATAACATCTATGTCATTTGAAAAAGTCAGCATGGGATCAACTGAGATGCCTAGATATGTGAAGTATAAATTACTTCTTTTGGACTGGTTGTGTGAATCAAAACTGTTCCAATGGAATTCATCTGTATAATCTTGTTGTTTGCTAAGGAGCATGACTTCTGTCTTTTAAAGTCCATAACAGTTTATGTGTAAGCTAGTCACGAGAGATGGAACTATCATCAGTCTATGAAGGGGATACTGAATGCCTGTGAGGATTGCTCTGATATAAGGACTAGAAGTAGTAATATGTCTTGAGGTTCCTAGTTGTCAATGGTTTAAAGCGAACAATGGTATACAAATGAATTTGGGGGCACCCCCCCCTTGTTTCAGGGAAATTATTTGTTAGAAGGTAATCTCTAACAAAACTGTAAAACAGTAGTGGTTATTTTAGCTGACACATATTTGAATGTCTAAGGGAATCATTTAAGTTCAGATATGTCACTGTAGGCTGACTGGTAAAGTGGATCCAACAAAAAGACGCCAGTCGAAGTAATAATCCCAAAAAACTTTACTGTTTGTAAGCGCTTTCATGCATAAGATACATGCACTTCTTCAGACAAACTAACAGCAAATGCTTCAGTACTATTATAGTCCCTCTAACATTTCACATAATGGAATCATTAATTTAATTAGTTAATTAACATCCCTTTAAGTAAAACCTACTACTATTGAACATTTCTTGGTATAAAAATACTGAAGTATATATACCCAGTCCAAACCTCGACAGAACATCAAAGAATCAGGAAATTTTTTCTAAACAAAAATATATACTTCGTATCTTTAACTTTATTTTTATATTATAAACATGAACAATATTTTTTCTCATCTAAAACACACCCGCTAAAATACTAAATGAATTATATTTTGTTATGTATAAATATTATACAAGGAAGAAAACTGTACAACCATTTTTTGTAAAATTAAGATGACATTACATTAAAAGCATTATAGCATTATACATTCATTACCTTCATCTCATAAGAGATTTTAACTTTAACAGACATTTGATAGAACACATTTCATTTATGCCTGGGTGAATATAGGCACTAGTTTTGAGCTGCCACAATAGCTCAGATTCTTCTAATTTGAGGTGCCAAGGGCCACCTCTGGGATTCAACTCTATCTTTTGCACTACTGTAAATAAAAAAACATGGGTTGGGTTTTTGGAAATGTGTTTAGCCAAAGCATTTGTTAATACTCCCTTGGAAATTGCGTACAGGTGCTCATATATTCATTGTTTTAAGTGGCGTTCCGTCTTTCCCAAGTAGAACGCGGCGCAGATTTTACAACTAGCGAGATATATTGTTCATGTTTATAATATAAAAATAAAGTTAAAGATACGAAGTATATATTTTTGTTTAGAAAACATTTCCTGATTCTTTGATGTTCTGTCGAGGTTTGGACTGGGTATATATACTTCAGTATTTTTATACCAAGAAATGTTCAATAGTAGTAGGTTTTACTTAAAGGGATGGTTAATTAACTAATTAAATCAATGATTCCATTATGTGAAATGTTAGAGGGACTATAATAGTACTGAAGCATTTGCTGTTAGCTTGTCTGAAGAAGTGCATGTATCTTATGCATGAAAGCGCTTACAAACAGTAAAGTTTTTTGGGATTATTACTTCGACTGGCGTCTTTTTGTTGGATCCACTTTGGCAGTTTTCCTCTTGGTATTTGAGCTTTGCTTGTCTGTGTTTTTTATGGCTGAAAATTATGGACTCCAGCAGTCGCAGTCGTTGCTTACCCCAAATCCTGATTCCAGTGGTGTACCTAGCCGTGATGTGGATCCCATTGGAAACCTTACAGCCCTCGTTTTGCAGCTTACACAACGTGTCGACGACTTGGCGGAACAAGTTAAAAGCCAGCATTTGGACAACTTACCAGCGGTACGCCCTAGGACTGGCGTGTCCTTCAACGCTATCCCTAGTGTGTTTTTACCGACACAAGTGGATACTACAAACTCACAAGTCAACCAAAATCTAAATCCATCAAGTAGTATTCAACCCGCACAGGCAGCGAGACCGAGTCAGCCTGTAAGTAATCAAAATAATTCATCTCCACCTAACGCTAGTAACAGAGATGGAGCACAAGTAATCACTAACGTGTTACCTGCACTACAAGAATTTAGTAATACTCCCAGTAACATTTTTCATGAACAAGCTAGTGATACTTCGAGTGGTTTGAACCAGCAACAAGAAGGTAACAGCATTGTCTATAAACTGAAACTTTTTGACAATTGTCTCCTTAAATACAAAAAATTACAGCTGGAAACTATGTATTTTAAGGAGTGTATGAATTTAAAAATAGTCCCGAAGGGACTCAGACAATGGAAATACCCTGTAGGTTTAACTAAGCACTCAAAGTTTCACTTACGCTTAATTTCTTTTTTTAATGATCAAGGTCTTCTTTTTTTAGATATACTGTCTTGTGAATATCTAAAACAAATGTCCGACCTAAAAAAGCAGTTGGAGAACCTTGAACATGAAATAAAAAATGATTTGTCTTTTAGCCGTTATGAATATGAATATGCCAGGATCTTTACAAGCATAGAAAGTCTTTAAAAAAAATTAAGTGAAACAAAAAAACCAAAAAATTAATAGAGACAAACTGGCATATGAGGAAAGAATTGCTTATCCGGATCCACCTGTTAGCAAGTCAACACATGACTCTACTCCACTAATAACAACAAATATTAATAATAATTTCAATATGACAAATGATGTTGAACATTTAGAAACAACTTTGGACGAATTTACGTCCCTTGTTGATAATGATACTAATTTACCCCGACGTAGCGAACGACTACAAAATCAACAGGGTCAACAGCGGAATAACCAAGGACAAATTGAGCATAAAAACCCACAGGGTTTTCAACGTGTTTATTCCAACGCCAAGAAAAAGAATGCGAATTGGGGCAAGAAAACGCAGAACAAGAGGGCGCACAACTGGCGCAGAAAGTAATGCACTGTCAACCCGAAATTATGTTCAGCAATAGTAGGGACTTCCATGTTTATAATTATACTAAATTTGAGGTCTCTCAAGATTTCATTGAGTTACTAGCAAAAGGCTTTAACTTTGTTTTACCACAGAAGCCTAATGTTGCTCGTATGTTATGTGACCTTAAATTATTCACACAAAAGCTCAATTTAAAGCTGATATTGGGACAGAATAGTAATGTGTTTTGTAGTGAACGTATAGCTAGTACGTACAACCCCCCCCCCTTGATAATAACATCCTTCTGTTTGAAAAGATCATGGAAATTCATCTCAGGGGCATGACTAACCAACTTGCCCATAATAAAACTTTAGACGTAAGCGACAATAACTTGATCGCAATAGTCAAAGCCCATAAAATTCGGGTGATGAAGCCCGACAAGGGGGGTGGAGCTATGTTAATGTACGAAAAAGACTACGAAGAAAAGATGCATACTATGTTATCAACTGATCATTACAGAAAAGTCTCTTTAAATGAGTTGAACCAAGCCTATGCTAAAATAAAAAATGTGTTAAGTGATTTATTCATTGAGGGTAGTATTGATACCGCTTTGTATCAATACTTAACTATCTTAGCTCCATTGGTGCCAGTTATTTTCGGAGTTCCTAAGCTCCATAAAAACATCCAGAGTCCCCCGTTTAGACCTATCATAGATGGCCGTCAGTCCATTACTTATTCATGTGCTAAATGGGTGGACAATAAGTTGAAAGATATACTCAAGACCGAGCCTCAAATTTGTAAGGATTCCTGGCACGTTTTGGAATCTTTAAATAACATCCCTTTTGACACCAATTTTAATTTCCTGACAGCTGATGTCAGGGATTTATATACGGTGATTCCGCAAGATATTGGTATAGATTGGGTTAGGGACTTTCTGTTATATAAACGAGTGCCAGGGAACAACATCAACCTGATTATTAGCCTGTTAGAATTGGTGTTGAGTAATAATTTTTTCATGTTCAAAAAAGATTTGTACTTACAGCTTACAGGTGTTGCAATGGGCTCCCCTTGTGGGGGCAGCTTTGCAAATTCAGTAATGGCTTACTGGGAACACTCTTTTCTGTTCCAACATTCATTATATAAGGAAGCCGTTGTATGGTACACAAGGTACCAAGACGACATCCTTATAATATTTAAGGGAGATGAAGAAGTGGCTAAAAATTTGATTGAAGTGATGAATTCGCTTACCCCTTTTTTGTCTTTTACCCACAGTTTCAATGAGATTTCCATAAATTATTTAGACATTCTAATACGAAAAGATTTTGAAAAAGGCATATTTAGCACTAGTGTGTTTCGGAAACCTCATTATAGTAATTCTTTTCTTCATTTTACTAGTTGCCACCCCTACTTCCAAAAGAGAGGGGTGGTGAAAAGCCAAATTGTTCGGGCTTCAAGAATGTGCTCTGACGAAATAGCATTTGAGGAAGAATGTCATTATTTGGCTTTAATGTTTCTAAACAGAGGGTATCCAAACAAATTAATTAACTCTGTGATAGTTGAGGTTTCCCATAAAAGACAGTCTGGCCTTTTAGGACCAATTCTAAAAACAGACCAGATTAATACACTCATTGTGAGTGAAAATTTGACTAGTGGAGTATGCCCATTGGTTAATGTAGGTTCAAAACAAGTGGATTACAGTACTTGTTTTCTTATACAATTTAATATTTTGTCACCAGAAATTAGACGTATACTTAACAACAATTGGGAATTTATTATTCAGGATGCCCATATGAGTAAAATTTTAGGTCCAAAACCTTTAGTTGTTTTTAAGAAGGCCCCTTCCCTAAAAGTTCTCTTGGAACGTACACCTAAAGAACAAAAGCTGAATAATGGAATGTATAGATGTGGCTGTTGTAGATACTGTAAATATATAAAGACAGGTACCTCCTTTACAATCCAGGATGTAAAATACTATATGAATAACAAGTGTGACTGCAATAGCCAAGGCGTGGTATATCTCACTAGTTGTAAAATCTGCGCCGCATTCTACTCGGGGAAGATGGAACGCCACTTAAAACAACGAATATATGAGCACCTGTACGCAATTTCCAAGGGAGTATTAACAAATGCTTTGGCTAAACACATTTCCGAAAACCCAATCCATGGTGTTTTATTTACAGTAGTGCAAAAGATAGAGTTGAATCCCAGAGGTGGCCCTTGGCACCTCAAATTAGAAGAATCTGAGCTATTGTGGCAGCTCAAAACTAGTGCCTATATTCACCCAGGCATAAATGAAATGTGTTCTATCAAATGTCTGTTAAAGTTAAAATCTCTTATGAGATGAAGGTAATGAATGTATAATGCTATAATGTTTTTAATGTAATGT
Source organism: Protopterus annectens (assembly GCF_019279795.1). Classification (NCBI taxonomy): domain Eukaryota; kingdom Metazoa; phylum Chordata; order Ceratodontiformes; family Protopteridae; genus Protopterus; species Protopterus annectens. The sequence continues at coordinate 381,717,669 of NC_056728.1, forward strand.
CATCTTAATTTTACAAAAAATGGTTGTACAGTTTTCTTCCTTGTATAATATTTACACATACCAAAATATAATTCATTTAGTATTTTAGCGGGTGTGTTTTAGATGAGAAAAAATATTGTTCATGTTTATAATATAAAAATAAAGTTAAAGATACGAAGTATATATTTTTGTTTAGAAAAAATTTCCTGATTCGTTGATGTTCTGTCGAGGTTTGGACTGGGTATATATACTTCAGTATTTTTATACCAAGAAATGTTCAATAGTAGTAGGTTTTACTTAAAGGGATGGTTAATTAACTAATTAAATCAATGATTCCATTATGTGAAATGTTAGAGGGACTATAATAGTACTGAAGCATTTGCTGTTAGTTTGTCTGAAGAAGTGCATGTATCTTATGCATGAAAGCGCTTACAAACAGTAAAGTTTTTTGGGATTATTACTTCGACTGGCGTCTTTTTGTTGCATTCACTTTGGCAGTTTTCTTCTTGGTATTTGAGCTTTGCTTGTCTGTGTTTTTTATGACTGTAGGCTGACTGGTGAAAGACAGAGTCAAACGCCGTAGTGAGAGCTATAATCAGGGCACCTAGTCTATGCTTTTACAGATAGAACCAGTGAATTACAGAAAAGCACTAAATGTATCATGGCCTCACAAAATTAACTCTGTTGTGAATGTACTTCTTTATGTGGCCCTTAAGCTGGGTAGAGATCTTAGATTCTTATAGCTGAGAAAGAAGAGATAGTATGGAAATGGGTGTGAAGCGCACTATCTCTCCAGGGCTGCTTTGTTTTCATAGATCTAACAGTAATCTGCTTCAGCATATCAGGGAGTTGTAACGAGAAGGATATGTCTAAATTATGTCAGATGGAAACTGGTATGAGGATATGAAAGACAGAAATAAAGCAAGAATGAAATCAGTTCCTGGGCTTCCATGCCCGTCAGTGCATTTATGTAATGATTGGTGCTTTTAACTGAAAACATTTGAAATGCTAAAATCAAATGTATCAGATGCATAACTGTAAATGCTGATAGACTGAAAACCAGAACAAATGATGATCTGAAAACAAGAACAATTGCTGATCAGGCTGTGGGATGAGAACATCTTACAAAAATACAGTGACTGGGTTGACAACTTCAGAGAAAGTAGTACTATTCAAGCCAAGGTTTAATGGATATTTTGCCAGCAAGAAACTAAATTTCTTTGCATATGTTAACTATTATGATTTAGTCATTCTTCTTAAAGGAGACTGGATTTTGATGAAAGTTGTCATGTTGTTAACAATGTTTGTTATAAAACAAAATGGGTGAAGATGTTAAATATTTGGCTTGTTTCATTCTTGCATGTAATAACATTAACCATGCAGTGGAAGTAGGTATAAGTAATATACTGAAAGCTGAAGTCATGTATTCAGTTGTTGTTTGTTTAAGGGGGTTAGGAACATCATGGAGGACAGTTAACAGAGAATGACATAATGAAGCTTTTAACAAGTCATCTACTTTAAAAGATCCAGCTGTCTTGGATCTTCTAGTGACAAATGCAGTGGTGATTGCACATTTTTGTTTAGAGGGTGAGGCGAAATGATGAAGATGAGATCTATGAACAACCAGCTGAAAAGATTATGGATATGTTAGAGCGCAATGTCTCAGTATGTACTTTTTGGAACTGGGAAAATGTTATGAGAAACTAACATGTCACTGAAGGAGACTAGAAGCCCATGGGATCAGTCTAGGTTGAAGTTACATGGGACAGAGCTGTTTTGCAAAGCCTTATGCTACTGATAGTCATCTGAAAATCAGATTTTTTACCAGTGATGGAAAGAAAATGGCTGTAGATGAGGGGACAGTCTTAATTTACTGCAAACATTGCTGACTGTTACAACTACTAGCCACTTTTGTTCTGAGTCATTTAAATTGCGAGAAGTGGCTATCATGGTAACATGTTATACATTCTCTAACTTATGCTTAATAAGTATATTACTTCTAAATATTTTGAGTTTTTACATTAGAGTTGGGTAGAAATAAAAGAGTGTTGGCTTAACCAAGATTCAGAGACAGCTATGATGACCAGATTTGGGATTGTCATCCCAAATTTGTGCAATGGGAATGTCCAGTTTATTTTTAGGTGCCACTTAACACTGATTATTGTTACTCATAAAAGTGGTGAGTGTTGAGGATACCTGTGTCAGAATCAGGTTTAATGTCAGCGCATGAGAGCACAAAGACAGGTACATTTTTAAACAATTTTGCCTGATATTAGAAGAAGAGATAATTAGTATAAGAGTGAAAATCATGAAAGATATATGCCTGGCATGATTTGGATTATGGTGTATTTGCCCACTGATAGTTCGACCATGAGTATGAAGCTCAAGTAATCAAACAATTAATCCAGCCATGGTTAACCTAGTATTACAAACAATGGGAGTGGGTTATTGCTATTATACAGTGCCATTATTTAGGAAAAAAAAACAGTGCTAACCTCTCTGAATTATAACATTTTGTCTGTAGACTACATTGCTAAGTTGTACATTTTCATCATCTTCCATGGCTGGTGATAGATTCCTTATGTACCGTCCACTTGTAGAATGTGATTGTGTGTGTTCTTGTTTAGTACATTAGCAAATGCATTTTGTAACTTTTTTTATGTCTTCTGAGTAATGAATATGCATGCACCTTATAGTTTGCGCAAGGATGCTTATGGCCCTGACATCCATGTTTGAGCTTAATATTTTGTTTTTAATTATGTAATGTTTTATATGCTGACTTCTTGTTTTAGCTAAGTGTTTTCCATGTTTTTATTTATATGCACTGACTCAATGTAAATCAGTATATTGAGATTTGCTGTGTTATGTACTTTTAATGGTATTTTTTCTCCTTATATTTTTGCATCAAAGTGCTTCTCCGTGTGTCAGGTAAGATGCTATCTTATTATTTCCATGAGTTACTTGTATTATACAAAGCTTACAGCCATTTTTTGTGAGTTTTGCTTGATTCTCATGCAAATTGATTGCTTTGTCTAATCAACATAGACATTTAAAAATTGTAAAGAGGTCTCACTGTATAAGCACATTTACACTAGAGATGAACGATCTGCTGTCCATTCACCGAGTAACAAAGAGTACTTTTTACCTGAGTAACAAAGAGTACTTTTTGTTTTTACACACTAACAATGTATGGTGCTATTAGCATTGCTGCCAGTGAATGAATGATTTTTTTGCTGTTTGTTATACATTGTTAACAAGTGGACATTGCATTAATTAAAGCACATAGCACAAGGTGTTAACCACTTAACCTAGTGTTAATTAAAATTATAAAACTAGTACAAAGTGTCAACTAGTGAACATGGTGTTAATTAAAACATATAGCACAATGTGTTAACTTGTGAACCCTGTATTATTTAAAACATATAGCACAGAGTATTAACTAGTGAACACAGTGTTAAAGGTGTTAAATAGTGAACCTTGTGTTAAGTAAAACACTTAGCACAAAGTGTTAACTAGTGAACACTGTGTTAATTAAAACACATATCACATAACTAGTGAACATGGTGTTTATTACAACACATAATACAAGGAGTTAACGGGTGAACACAGTGTTCATTATAGCACATAATACAAGGTGTTAATTAGTGAGCACTTTATTAATTAAAAGACGTACTAGAAAGTGTTAACTAGTGAGCCTGATGGTAATTACATGTAGTACAAGTGTTAACTAGTGAACCTTGTGTTAAGTAAAACACTTAGCACAAAGTGTTAACTAGTGAACATAGTGTTAATTAAAACACATAATAAAGAGTTAACTGGTGAACACAGTGTTAATTATAACACATAATACAAGGTGTTAATTAGTGAACACTTTATTACTTAAAAGACGTACTAGAAAGTGTTAACTAGTGAGCATGATGGTAATTACAGCATGCAGTGCAAGTGTTAACTACTGAACCTTGTGTTAAGTAAAACACTTAGCACAAAGTGTTAACTAGTGCACATGGTTTTAATTAAAACATATAACGCAAGCAGTTAACTGGTAAACACAGTGTTAATTATAACGCATAATACAAGGTGTTAACTGGCGAGCACATTGTTATTTAAAACACGTTCCACAAAGTGTTAGCTAGTGAATATGGTGGTAATTACAACATGTAGTACAAATGTTAACTAATGAATGTTGTTTTAGTTAAAAGACAAGGTACATAGAAAGTTTTAACTAGTGAACCCATTATTAATTATAGCACAAAGTGTTAACTAATGAATACAGTGCTAATTAAAACACATAGCAGAAAGTGGACTTACAAGAAAATTGCACTCCCTAAAGCTTAAGGCTTAGCCAATGTGTCCACTAATTATATCAGTAGTTATATTAACTATTTACAGAACTGGTATTAGGAAACATTACATGCTTTCTAGCTAGAATAATGTAACAATGACTTAAGTACAGGCATATTATTTATTGAAGAATAAAATGCATTATGTAGCTGACGTTGAGGAATCTGTGTTCCTGTTGAAGTCATTCCATGGTTCTCTGCTCCAACATTTATAAAAGTTGAAGTACTGATGAGTTAGAAACTGTTTAGTTATGTGCTGATATTTTAAGCTTTTCTAAGTCACCCTTGTTTTTATGTACTTCAATCTGTCAAATGTTCAATTTTGGATTTTTACATACAACTGGAAATTCTCCAGCAAACAGCAGTTCACCCTTCTCCTTTGAGTGTCTCCAGTACATTGCTAAGCATATGATAATCTTTTGTTTCTGGTGTTAGTCACAGACTTCATGTTCATTTATACATAATAACCTGTATGATCACCATAAGCCTCAAAGAAAAGTTTATAGACTCTAAGAGGCCACACCATAAATTTTATTCAGTTAAACGCCCATACTTTTTTAATTAGCTCCATACCTGTATTTTACATCCTCAGCTGCATCTCTGAATGAGCCAATATTATGATAATGTACATGGTATAATTTCTGAACAAACATTTCATTCAAGATCACATTCATTTTGCTACAAAACAGTAGAAAACATTTTTTCTTATTTTGACCTAGTAAATATGCCTCTTGGTTATATTTTCACAATGCACAATTATTCTTAGTAAGCAAACAATTAATTCAAAGAGGCCAGCTGAGTTACATTATTGAGCACTTCAGTGACATACAGTTGCAAGCAAATGTAAAAACTATGATTCAAGGTAGCCTTAAATAACAGCTTTTTATGTATATATAGGTAGTCTGATAAGGATTAAAAATGATGAAAATTGCATTTTGTATCAGTAATAGTATCAAAGACAGTGATATGTCCATAGCTGCAACAGATATATCTTTGTAGTTAAGCACCTCATAAAAATGTCTCTGCAGACATCTGTCAAGTAAGCCTTTGAAAATCTCCAGGAGGGCCAACATATGCTTTTCAGCTGTCATAAACTTCAACTCTGTGATACTTGCTTGAGATAAATGCTGCTGTAGGGAAATGAGAAATGTCTGCTCTGTGTACAATATATGATCCCTGAAGGTATAATTTGTAATAGGCAGTGATTAAGGTGACATAGGGAAATATTTTGTATCATTTCTCTCTCTCTCTCTCTCTTTCTCATTTTCTTTCTTTATGTTTTTTGTATTAATTTTTCTGATCGTCTCTCAGCCTTTTAAAATCTTTATGATAAATACTCTTAATTTAGTTTCAGCGAACCTATAGTATGAAACCCTTAGTTGCACTGTCACATTAGATTTTTTTTCTTTTGTTTTAATTTGTGTTGTAATTTATAGCCAAATGGATAATATGTTTTACATTGTCTATTGACATCACATGCAGAACAGTAAATAAATAAATGCATACGTATATACATACATAAACAGACAAATAAATAAGGTACATTTTAAATCAGTACAATTTAGTTCCAATGAATAATTTATGCAATATGCATTTGTTATTCCCAGACAAATTTTGTAGACATCAAAATGAATGTCATAGTATATAAACTGAAGGAAACTCTCACCTAAAACTTTTGTATTCACTTATCTGCAATATATAGTGTATCAGTGCACAGCATTTTGATATGGCTCTATAGCAGTCAGATGTAGGATTCATGATTTTGGTTAGTCAGCAAAAAACATATTTGTGATCATGATGTTGGGTGGCATTCTTAATCCCATGCATCACAGAATCGGGATGTTATGGATATATTTAAATGAGCAAAGGGCAAACAAGTAGCACCAGTTTTTGAACTTCTCAGCATTTGAAGGGATTGCCCAGTAGACTTTTGCATATCTGAATCATAGGTAGTTTCTAGACATGCAGTCTGGGAAACCATTAAAACTCCTAGCCGAAATTCCCAATTGCTCCACAGTACTGACGGATTAAATGATTTGCTCAAAATCATATGGCAGGCAAAAAAAGTTGGAAAGATTCAGACCCTACACCCTTGACAGAAACAGGAAGTCATTAACAAATCACAGCTTTAGTCTCCTGTGTTAACTACCCTACATAAGTTGAGGTGAAAGGAGTGTAGTTATGTGCAGAATCATCTGTCTGTACATAAAGTCTTAAATCCTGCTTTGTTGCTTGTTTCGAAATCCAGTATGGGTGTTGATATATAAAGATCTCTCAAGACTTTCTGTGAGATCTTGTGCTGGCTGTGTCTGAACACCACTGGCCCACAGCTTATCAAAACATTTTAAAGTATTTTATTCATTCACTTGGCTTCCTTACGAGGATACCTTGTTACTGCTTTTATAATGTTGGAAATAGAGAAGTGAGGCCAGTCAGAAATAGTGGAGAGAGCAGATAAGGAAAACCTAAAAGGAACACATTGAGATGGTTTCACAGGAAGAGGATGTAGAGGATGGGTACAATGTTTTTAATGGGGAGATACACCCTTTTTAACATCTAGTAAATTGTGGGAGGAAGAAGGGCAATGTGTGTAGCAGAGAGGGTATATGGAAGAGTTAAGGAATTTTATTTGACAAAACATAAAATACAGACAAGACAGACAGGCTACTGTGGACTAACTTGGGGGGGCAGGCAGTACATGCAGATGATGGCAACAGACAAAAGGGAGGGTGAGGAAGGCTGATAACTTAGTATCATCCCAGTCTGGAGGGTCTCAAAAACTCCCCTGCCTTGATGGACCTGGATGGGGTATGATGTGGGAAATGAGGGCTGCCGTGACTCAATTTTTGGAACCAGCCAGGACAGTTAGGCTTGTTGTTCATTGCAGGAGGGCTGATATAATCTCCGTTTCCTTTCCACTACCCTCTGGACCATAGTGTCAGGTCCTGAAGCCTGCATTTTTCTCTTGTCAGGTTGCCATGCTCTGTGGTGCCCACAGGGGTGGAGTCACTGCCCACAAGAAACAGTAACAGAGTGGACAAGAGGAGAAAGAGAAAATTCCTTCACCTAGGAAGCTAAGGGATGAACTGCTCCAAAAGGGAAAGAAAGCCAAAAAATAATAAATAAATAAATAAATAAACAAAGGAAGAGGGAAAGCGAAAAAAAGCAAAAAGCTCTTAAAGTTAAATAGCAAAAACCTTTATTTCAATAACACAAAACTGAGAGAAGTAACATTTGTCGTCCTGAATATGAAACTGTCAGTAGCCAATTATATATCCTGTAATCAAAAATGTAATGTGCAATTGCTGACTAGTGGTGGTCAATAGTCAGGTCTGATTTCATGAGGTTATTGCAGTCACTTTAATATGACTGAATAACTATCTTAATTTCCATAAAGAAATAATATAAACCATCTGCAATTAAGTAATTCAGTAGTAAACACTGCTGACTACTGTGTCATTTCCTTTTACTTGACTGATTTAGTACAGTAAATTCTTATACATTTAGTATAATAAAAATCACACAAATCACAATCAATATATTTACTGACTACTTGGTAATTCCTGAGCAGTAGAAATTTGTGTTTTTGCAATTATTCATTGTTATTTATAGTTTATATATGAATCTATATATCTTTCTTTGAATAATCCAATACTTATTGGCTCATGAGACCAGGTGGCCAATTCAGCACTGATAATGAGCCCTGTTGTACTCCACTTCCTCATCAGTTGGGGAATACGAAAACACAGGAGAAAAAGAGAGTGGGTAAGTTATCTGGAATATGTAAGCAGTTTGATTTAAAGGACTGCAATATTTAATGTTTCTAATAGGCCTGTAAATGCAGCTTAGGGTATGCAAACACTTTCAATAGTTTACCCTGCATTTTATCATTTACTGCCTTCATTTGCTGTTAGGAAATGCAGCATGTTATTTTGTACATTTATGCGAAGTGGACCAGAGAGAAATAGTTAAATTAAAGTTTTGGCCATAAAATTGATAATGTTGTGACATCCCCACACTGGGCCAGCAATCAAGGAGCTTGAATCCTCACCACTGACACTGGAGAGGGACGTTCACTTGGAATACAAATGGATAAACTCAGTATTTCCAGATGAAGACCTCTGCATCAATCACGATTTACCTTAAGAGCACACAAGGAGCACACTTAACCCAGGGTCTGTGTTTCTCTCTCTGTCTCCTCCAGGTAAGACTCCCCACTGGCATAGCTTCAGATTTAAGTCTTCAGCCAAGTGCCCAAGTGCCCAAGCCAAGTCCTCCACCAGTCTCTCTGTGAAACCAGTGCTTCATGTCCCTGCTCCGAGTAGCTGATGCACACACTTTGAGACTGAATTTGCACACACACACACACACACACACACACACACACACACACACACACACACACACACACACACACACACACACACACACCTGGGAAATGCTGACACAGGTTTACTAGTTATGCCCCCTTCTGCCCAAACTATAAGGTAGTTATCACTGCCACCAGGCACTACAAAGCCAGCTACCTAAGGCTCTTACAAAGATATGCAATTATACTGAGTGAAATCAATATTAATAGAAATGGTAATATTGACCAAACATCAAGGCTACAGGAGTGGCCAGAGCTGTCTTCAAATAAATGTATGCAATTACTCTCAAAGCTTAAATATTTTCTAAAAAGGACCAGCCATGGTAAGATATTTAAATATATTTAATAATAAATAATAACATAAATACCACAGTTTTAGTCACAGGAATAGTGAAAGCAACACAGCTGGAAAGAGTCAAACAGTTACAAAAAAACAGTACTTCTAATGTCACTATGTTTTCCTGAGAAATCTAAAGACAATTACTGTTCCCTAATAAAGTTACTTATTACCATAAGGCAAGATTATATAGGTGAGGGGTCCTTGTTGTCATATCCAAGACAGAATACATAATGCTGAGAGCAAACAGCTACTAATATCTAAATATTATTTTTGGCTTACAGAATGACATCACACGTATCTGGTCATCTGACTCTGTTTCTCATGCTATCACCAACACACGAAGCTGATAGTATTTTAGCATCTATGTGTTACCATGCACACATACAGAGCTTTCCTCAGATCTCCTGGAAGTCATAAAACCAGAAAACCTCTCCACTCTTCCTACATGAGCTGAAGCCTATTTTCTAGCACAGATATTGTGTCTCTGGCTCCTTTCAGAACTGTGGGATAACATCTTTATGGCTTAACCTATAAAGAAATTGAATTTAATTTCTGATATATTTTAAAGTTTGCTTGCAGCTGGATTGTGGTTAACCTCTACTCTGCCAGTATCCTCTGTTGAAACATATACATTTAATTCAGTTGCAATAGTGCATGTACATTTCTTTTCATTCCAGCAGAGCACACTGTTGATACATGTTAACAGAAGCAACTTTAGAAATTCATTTTTAAACACAAGTATCTGTACAAATTTGATACACAAATGACATATAACTGTTTACAAACTTCCAGCTAGCTGTGCTGGCATATGTTACAAATCTACTGCCCTATTTCTCCTGGCATGGATGGCATTACCTCTATCATCACAAATGTATCCAGCTTTCAAAAACAAATTGTCTTTGAGAAAATAGAGAATGCTGTGTAACTGAAAATAAATTATTACAGGCAGTAATGAAATTCTGCAGTTAACACATTCAGTGGCACCAAATACATTTGTCTAGGGATGCTAACTGATACATTGCTCTATCTATTGATGAAAAGTTTGCTATTATAGTAACTTCAGTGGAGAAAATAACATAATCTGAGATTAATAACTAATCCACCAATCCATTATGACAAATACGTATGCCAATATAACTACACCCATGAAACCTCACATATCTTCTTAATTATTTACTTCACTTTATTTCTAACTCCTGCAACTGGTACTAAAGCTACTGATCTCCCTTTATTATTGTAATGTAATACAGATATTTTAGTACCTTTTCAAAATGTTTTATTCTCTATGCAGTCTAGTTACTACTTCTTTCTCATATCTTTTTTCTCTACTGTCAGTCTTCAACTGCCTAAATTACTAGCACTGCCAGGAGATGGGTTATTCCTCAAAATCAGTAGCTATTGCATTATCTCAGCTGTATATATGTTCATATAGTTGGCATTATAGTTTGTATCTTTTCTCAATTGTAACATGCTGTTGGGATTGAAAAAAATGTTGCATTAATGTAAGTGAAATTGTGTAATGATCAGCTGTGTGCAAAGTGTGTACAGTTCAGAAAAACAAGGTCTGTGATGTGGTCAGGCCAAGCAGCATGGTCAGGTGCAGTATATGTTAATAACCAATAATGACATGGTAATGAGCAACAATATCAATATGAGCCACTTCATGTATGCAAATAAGGAAAAACAATATGGTGGAGCAATTCAGAACTGTAAATTTGACTTTGGGAGCTGATCCATGTGTTACCCCATCTGCACATTCTACTGGGCACTGAAATATCTAACTGGGAAGCCCATCTACTTAGACTCTGAAGGATATTGTTATTCTCATTAATGCACACTGCAATATTGAGAACATTAATCCATTTGTCCATCTTTATTTTAGTATCTGTAACATCTGGGACAAGACTGCTAATTATTGGAGAGCCTAGGAACTGTTTCTTGGGAATCAGCTTGGGAAATGTGCTTCTGTTTTGTACCTGGTGAGAGAAGAAACAAAGTGACATTATTTCCTAACTGTCCCAGAGAATGCCAATCACTGGAAAGCCTGAAAATAGCTTCTTAGGAAACAACTTGGGATTAATATGGCTTTATTGCATCTGGAGCAAAAAGGATAAGAGGGGCATTGATTCCTGATGGTTCCTGATTGTACAGTGTACATGGGACTTCAGTGAGTGATCTGGTTTGCAGTTTTGATACAAACCTGTTGAGGGTCGTTATGCAGTTTGGATATCTGTTGCATCCAGTTGTTGCAGACTCTATACAAGATAAGACAATACTAAGTGTACTAAGTACAGCAACATCTGGGTTAATACTACTTCTCAGGATGCAACTTGTGAATAATGCTACTATTTTGTTTCTGGTGAGAAAAGGAGCTATGAATCATTGACTCCTAGCTGTATGCAGCTGTGTTGAAACCAGTACTGTCTCTGCTATGGGCATAATGCACCTCCAGTAATCAACTCCAAACCTGATAGGCACTACTCTCCCTTCAGCCACATTACTAAGTGCCTGGCAAAAGGGATTTGCACTTTCCATCTATCTTTGTAGCATCTTGGTTGAAATGGGTATCCTGAGACAATGTAGCAATTCTCTCATGTTCGCTTACAACCACCTACTACTTATGCAGACCAATAAAGTGAATTTGTTGAGAGATGCAATCATTTAATACTATTGGAGACAAAACTCTCACATGGAGACACCACACATTGCAAGCAAATTGTCAGTTTCACACATCACCACATTAAACCTATCACACATAGATCAGACCAAACACATAGACCTACATATGCTGAGACTAAATGTAGCCTGCATAAACCACAAAGGCCTCCTAAATGTAATCTAAGAAACAAGTACCGTCAACAACCTTACAAACACACAGCACAAGGAGGACCCACCTTGAAGCATGCATCAAAGAGTCTCACTTCAAAAGTCTACAAGACAAATTTCTACAAAATCCAACATCCTTTTAATAAGTGGCTATATTATGAGATGCACTAATGAATAACTCACCAGGCTGTGTAAGTACAGATTCCTGATCAGTTGCCTATCAGGTGTCAGGATTTATCATATCACACAGATCCTCAAGTCCTTGCACCACAAGTACATGTATGATACAGTCATACTACATGTGAGTGTAAATGACTTGATACACACCTCCTTGGACTATATGAAGAGGTACATGATAAACCTTTGCAATATGTGTCTGAGAAAGGTGTGAACCTAGGATTAAGCAACATTTTACAATCACCAAGAATGATGCCGCAATATGGATAAAAGAATATTGACTTCAGCAACTGGCTTACCTTCTGGAGTCATTCAAAGAAGGTCCAGTATATATCAGCCTGTGAGGAGACAGTAAACAACTTTAACTGCTCTACCAGGGGTGGCCCACACCTATTACCCCAAGGCTTTTGCATATTTTCTAAAATTGTGTCCATTGCCATATTGCCATTTTTAGGCAATGTCATCCTTAAAAGGCTTCCAGCATAACAAAACAGAATCCCGATATCATACAGATATTGCTTCTCAGTGCTAGGAGCCTTAACATGAATGCCTGACCCTCAATGTCCTGTATGGATACAGGACATTATTATTCTTTTGGGAAAACATGGGTAGTCTTAAAAGGGCCCCTCCCCCTGGATCATTAGCTTAGTAACAATCTATGAATCTATAAAAAAAAAAACACCTACAAGCACTCCTTACCCCAGAATATATTGATATATGCATTGTTACAGAGACCTTGTTCAAGACCTTTGAGAGTACCCCATCAATGCAGTGTTTCAGTGCCTATCACATGTTCAGGCCCACCACACTAGATGAAGACACTAAAGGTGTCTGTGTCACCATATTTGTAAAACAAAATACACCACATTTGGATTACTTAAACAAGATAACAATGTGGAACTCCACCATGCCAGACTTACCATTAATAAAACCCCTTATTAAATCATGGCTAAGTACAGGACCCTTTCTATGTTCTCCTCAGCCCTTAATGCCTACCTAACTAGTATGGAATCCCTATACATTAAACCAAGCATCATTCTCCTAAGGAACTTCAACTATCCCCTCCATTAACTGGAATACATGTACATCTTCTAACATGTATGCCCTGAGATTTCTGGACTTCATCAGTACAAACCCTCTGGACCAGTTAGTCCATATCCCAACTAGTGGAGATAAAATCTTGGACTTGGACCTCACCAATATGGGACAGCTCTGCTTTCCACCAGTAGTAACTCTCTCCCTGGTCAAATCAGAACACAAGCCAGTCACATTCACATTAAGACTAAACCCAAAAGCATCTTCCATTTCCTCAGTATTCTGAGATTATGCTAGTGCTAATCTACTAAAACTGAGTGTTGACCTGACTATATTCAACATCCCCTTCCAACTTGATGACCCCACTGGTTTTGCAGAGTGCTTTACTGCCAAATTCTACGCACATGTGAATGGCTGCACAGATATATCTGGCCCCTTCTGAAGTAAATTAGAATGTCAAATTCAAAAATTAGCACCTGTGGAACAACCCAAATATAAAGTAAAATGAAAATACAAACAAATGTGACTCTGTAGATGCAAAAAAAAAAAAAAAAAAGAAAGAAGATCTTACTAAACTTAACATGGAACTCCGAACCCTGATCAAATCAACAAAAGCCAGATATGTGTTAAGAATTGTCACCTGGTCAAATGACAACCACAAAGCCTTATTTAGCTATGTCGGAAACCTTAGAAACAATATTCAGCACTGTGTAGAGGTAGCAGTAAATGACATCACATACTTGAGCACAGGGGACATAGCCAATCTACTAGCAGATAAATTTAGCTCTAACTTCACCCCCTCTCTCTTTCCTGCATTCCAAAATCTCATAATTGCATCCATACACCCCCCCTCAAATCTTCCATGAACAAGTCCTCAAGGCACTATCCAAGGCCAAGAACACTGCTTCTATGAGACAGGAATACCTACCAGGCTGCTTACTGGTCAGCATGAAACAGGAAACATCAGAGCTCTACAGAGGCTATTCAATGTCAGCCTCCAAACAGGCTTTGTGCTGGATGAATGGAGGGCAGCAACTGTAATCCCTTGCAAAATGGTGGGGTGTCAATGGACCCAGGAAATTATATACCCTTAAGTCTGCCCAGCCTCATCTGTAAGATAATGTAAAGGATCACTATCAAATTAATAAATAAGGACATAGGTAATCTAAAAACCCTTGTCCCAAGTTAGTTTATATTTATCAAGGGCAGATCCTCCCTAATTAACTGGTTGACTTCTTTGAGAGGGTTACTGAAGCAATTGATGAGTGCAAATAAGCATACTGTGCATATCTAGACCTTGCAAAATATTAGATACCATTTAACACTGAAGTATCATAGATAAACTATTAGAGCTAAATGTTAACATGTAACTTGTCGAATAACAAACTGGATCACAAATAAAACCCAAGAAATGAGGGTTGGCTGCTCAATCTTCTCCAAAAGATATGTCACTAGTGGTGTATCCCAGCGTTCAGTCCTTGAGCCATTGTTCCTTGTCATTTACTTCTTGGAGGTCAAAGCTGCAAGAGTCTATGACTGACAAAGTCTGCAAATGACTGCAAAACTTGGTGCCATCATAAATTCTTTTTAGGATACCAATATTCTTCAAGATGGCCTTTTCCCAGTCAATATCTATTGTCAAAACAATGGACTAAAACTAAATGCTAAGAAATGTATAATAGTAACCTTGAGCAAGCAATAATTCCCTTGTAGCTATCAAATTACCAACATACTCCTGAAAATTGATCCAAGAATTAGGGACCTGAGAACTCATGTAGACAATGTACTGTCATTCTATCTTCATGTACCCACTATTGTAAGAAAATGCTTTTCCATTGCACAGCATATTACTAAGGGTATGGTGTCCAAGTCCAGGGACGCAATCATTTTACTGCATTTTGCACATATTAGGACGATCATTAAATATGATGCCCCCTTCAGTATGTACCTGTCCAAACATTTGGCACAACTTGAATGCTCACAATACTTTCTTACTAAGAAAATAAAGTACCTAAATCATAAAAACAGTGGGGGCATCTCAGACATCTGTCTCAAGAATGCTCCTTCAGTTTCTCAATCCCATGCTTAATTATGTGGGAGATCATATGTGTTTCCCATGTACCACAGAGGACAGAGCCAACACCATGTGGGAGTCCAGTTTTGCTCTGAAGTACTTGGGGCCATACTCTTTACCCACGGCTCCCCAGTGAACTGGGAATGAAGTATGTGAACTGCAGACTGTACCACTCCATCAACTGCCAAGTGGTCTGTAATGCACAGGGTAACATCTACAATGTGTGTGTAAGCTACCCAGGCAGTTATCACTACTCCCACATTTGACAAATTTGTGACATGCACCAATGAATTATGAGGAATGACTTCCCTCAGGGACATCTTGTTGCAGGATATGCCTGGGAACCATGGTTCATGACAGTCATACGAAACACACAACATAAAATAGACCATGGGTACAACCACACCCAGTCTCAAACTGTCTCAAGAATACTTGTATTGAGCTTATATTTGGGCTGCTAAAGGCATGCTTTCATTGTCTGGATTCATTTGGTCATGCCCTACAGTATGACCCTGGCATATGTGCTAAAATGCTGTCAGTGTATTCAGTGTTACATAACATCAAAGTTAGGAAGCAGTTACAACAGGTTGGGCACTTGCAGAGACAACACTCCCTAGCACACCAGGCATTGAAGACTGAGTCAGAGGAAGTGCAGTGGAGGAGCCAGCAAAGCAGGGGATGATCATGGTAGATGGAGGAAGATACAGTATGCCATGGCACCAGCAAAGAAACAGCAGATACATTACAGCAAAAGTGAAGGATGCAAAGCCAATGCCAGGATGTGCTTATGCACTCATAGGTTCTGTACATCAGACATAGGCAACCCAAGTAACAGTGTAGAGAGGACAGAGCACAGTTATCATTTGTACAGGTGTGGAATGGAGCACAGAAGTGGGTGTTTTTCACAGGGAATTGTATGAGTTCTGAGGAGTTTAAAGTAAAACATGGGGGCCTTTACTGGAACCCTCATTGAGAAGGGGCCATGACAGTGGAGGTATGTGATGTACTTGGGTCTATAGTGGTGTGAATGAAGGTTTGCAATAATACAGCCTTAGCAGCAGTAGTTGCAACACTGTGGCTCTGTCACTTGACAGGTTCAGGGCATGAATGGCAGAGCATTCAGCATCTTATACACTGTCCCACCTATGACAGATAGATCACTCAGGAGTTGTAATGGATGTACCACAACCCTGGCTAGGTACCAGTGTGCTACATGACCTTGAGTGATGTTTGCTATGAGATGCACCACTGTGGTTTTAGCCACAACCACAAGGAGGCCCTCTTTTGGGTGTAGACACCTTCAGAACTGATGTTGCCATGGAATTGCTGACTGCAGGAGCAGGATCTTGGTTGCCTACAGTCACATCGGCTACTATCTGTCTATATAGCAATTGACCAGTTTTGTGGATAGTCCCTTGCACTTGGCAGGTGAGCCAGAGAAGACACTGCATGTTCCAGTGTTAGACTGAATCTATCTAAGCAGTTACACATATGGGTCATGCAGTCCCATTGGTCGTCACATACACCCTGCATCATTCTCATTACCTTCACCATGTCTGTGGTGCTACTAGCCTGTGCCTTCACAATGGCCCTAAACGTGTGCTGGGTTGCAAAGGCTGGCATGTTAAAGTCAGGGAGGGTAGTAACCAAGTATGCAGAGAGCACTATTACCCATCTTCACACATGGAGGTCTCTGCCCATGAATATTACAGGCATATTCTGGCATAAATCCATCTACAGTGTGTTTCTGCCTAACCTGCTTTTAAGCATTGTTGTGTCGGTATGGAAAACAGTGAAATCACCAGCCTTGTTACTGGATGGTTCTGACAAATCCTTACCTGGCCATATAGCATGCTGCTTTTGTGTCTGTCAGTTATATATCTGCATCTTCACTCTTTAAGTAATGTGGGTCAGATTTGCTTACTGAGCATATGTACCCCACACAAAAGATTGCATACTATTGCAACTGATCAAGGTGACATGACTTTTCTTCTCAGTGTTATATTTTTAGTGAGGTATGTGCAATGTATAAACCAGTCAAATGTATTTACTAAACATTTTGTCATATACACTATATGTATGATTTGAACTGTGCTCTGAGTATGTGTTAATCGGTGTGTCTCACATTAAGCTTGACTCAGCAAGATTCTAATAGGATTATAGAATCATAAGAGGTTACTAGGCTAATGGCCCTGGGGCCCTTTCAAGCCTAGCCAAGATTTTATCCCCCAAAAGAAACCTCGGTCAGCACCTGTCACCCCTGTCAGTGAGGGACACAGGTGGAACCCCTGGGACAAATTTGTGGTTTCCCATCCACTCATCAAGGTTGCACTTGAAGAGGGTCAGCGAGGTGCTCTGTTCGACGTGTATGGGAAGTCTATTCCAGAGACAGGGCAACCTCTGGGATACAAACCTGTCTCTACAGCAGGTTTTGTTGATGTCGCATATTAGATTCAGGCCTTTTGAGCGGGTAGTGGGTGAGGAGTTAGACTTCCAGATATGGAGCATTTCTAGTAGGGCAGGGTCCGAGATTGTCTTGTAGGCAAGACACAGATCACCCCTGACCAATCTCTATGATACCGTATAGAGTGATAGTGATTTGAGCCTGTCTGCATAGGGCAGATGTTGGAGGCCATGGATTCTCTTTGTGAGGTATTTCAGTGGCCTTTCCAGTTGGTGCAGATGTTTGGAGAGGTACATCCCAAATGGGGCATTATACTCAATTATTGGTCTAAAGAAGGAGGAGTATACAGAGGTAATAACTTCTTTTTTTCTGGATGCAATCCCATTACGCCAAGTAAAAGGCTTTTCTGACCACTGCTGCTACATGATGGCTGAATGTGAGGTTGTTTTCAACCTGAGTTTCCAGGTGTCTTACCACAGGTTATGTGCTTAGGGGGTGGCTGTTGATTTGGCAATCAACAGGGGTCATGTTTTTGCTGATTGGTATGATGATACATTTTTTTTTTGCATTTAGCTTGAGGCCATGACTTTGACACCAGTCATTAATTGCTGTGAGACCCCCTTGCAGTATGTTAACATCATTTGGGGAGTCAATGACAGCACCCAGTAATTGCCATACCCTTGCAGTTCACCTCTACCTTTCCCAGTATGCTTAGAAGTTCTAACAAATATACATCTTATTATGTTAACAAATTGAATAGCAGTTAAAAGGAGTCTTACTACAAATGATGGATTTGTAAAAAGTAGCACTTACCTTTTACAAGCATAGATAGTTTTCTGGATGGAATGTTCTGAAATTTAACTTTTGCAGGTTCTGAACACTGTACCCTAGAATTTTTTTTTCACAACACGATGAGCGTCTCTGTCTACAGTCACACCTATATTGTGCAGATTCATCAGGCAGGTCATAAGTTTGCTATTTAGGCCTCAGCTCATCATTGTTTCTGAATTATTCAATTTGTGTGATGAGCTTACCTGCTCACCATCACACTCAGTTCTCTACGATGTTGTCAACACATCTGTGTCACTGCATCATAATAATACAGTAACTTTATTATATGAGATCACCAGGCATCATGCAAATGAAGTGCCCATCATTGCGCAGTAGATGGGACACACCAAACTTGAATGGGTACCAATTTTCTACCATTTCTCACTGAGATTCTTTAAGGTGAGACCTCATGACTGGAGAAGGAGAGGATAGTGCTCTTTTTAGACTACAGAGGTAGTGTGAGGAGGGTCCAAATATTTCTCTACTTCCTTCATAACGATTACAGCCAGTGGCTCTTGCAGGAGGGCTATGAAGGGCCTCAGTTTAAGTCTCATGCTGGAAGTAGTTTAGCCAATGCTGTCACCCATGATATTGGCATCTCATGCATGGGGAAACAGTATAGCTATCATTCCAGTGACATAATGCACTCCACTCCACACCTGCTGTACTGATGGAAGGTGAAGTTAAATGAGAATTACATCTACAAACTGTAATTATTACTTTACCTTAGCTACACGTATAACCTGCCACTGCCTGTCATCTACAAATAGTACACAGTGCTGTTTTTGTCAATATAGATCCTGAAGAAATTAAAGTGAATGGGCAGCTACACAGGAGTAGGAGATTGCAGCACCTAAGTGAGCACCAGGGTCAGTATACTTGCTTCAAACTGTACATATTTTAATACTACCTGCAATGGAAACACATTTTTAAACAGTATACCATTCATATATCACTGCCAGTTATGTGATAATACTATAGGTCAAAGGTAGCAGTATGAATGTTGAATGTTAGTAATGTGTTTGTGCATCCATTACGCCATATACTTGGACAGATATGTTGGGATGACAAGGCTGTGCTCCCTCATTATGATGATGCCATTGTGTTCATAAAATGTTTCAGTAAAGGTTTCTGTCTCATTATACTAACTACAGCTTTAGATGGGGGTGTGTATGAGCATCATTTTTAGGTGGGTGGACATCTGTGTCATGGGCAATCTTTGTCAAAGTCCTTATTTCCTTTACTTATAGCCATTTAGTGAAATATATGTCTGTGTAGCAAGGAGTCTTTATATATTTACATTTGTCTTAGCCATCATTACTCCATATTTGAGCAAAAACTCCTGTTGGTTTGTCCAAGTAGCTTATGATGTTACTCATATATATGTTAGAATGCAGGTAACGGTGGCTGTTAGTTCAGGTCCCCCTCTTAGTTGAGTATAGTAATTGCTTTATTAAAATGAGGTATGTTTGTTCATCCTTCAAGTGTATAAACTGTATTATAGTCAAAATATGTCAGTTTCAGTTTTTTGTTGTAGTTGTCCTTTATTTTACCCCACCCTCTTTGCTGATGTCCTTCATATTACATACGTTTATGTTGTTTATTATTTTGTTTCTTTCCATTTATTTTATTATTATATGCAGCAGTATTGCAACCTGTACCCATCCCTTCAGCAAGACCTGTTGCCCCACTTCAGGAACCACCCAAAGCATCCAGCACATCTGGGTTCCAACCTTCCACAGTTACCTCCAAACTCCTACATCACCTGTACCATCCACTTCAGGTATCCTTGCACTGGATGCTTGACAGTTCTAATCACTGCTAGCAGTGTCACCAGAGGTGGCACCTTTGTCACCCATTGGCAGCTAGCAGACACTGTGGGGGAGATTATCAACAGGAAGTTGGAAGACCAAATCAGCCACATGGAGAACCTTGTCTGGCAACTTGTTGAACAGATTCCCAGTCCAGCACTGCCTCCACCATCTGACACAGGGCCAAGTGATGACAGCACCCAGGGTGGTGAAAAATCTCCCACTGGGTTACAACTGGCAGAGACTGCAGATGCAGACATTCCATCCAATCCCCCATCTGGATGTTCCACTCACTTTTGTGTCCATGACCACCCCTATTAGTTGTTCTTTCCTCCCCTCAGAATTGTCTTCTCTCTGTATGCCTGATGTCCCCTTCACCTTTGTGTTCCCCTTCTTCGTTGTATTATCACATACCCTGTCGGCCATGTCTGTCATTTCCTGCTACCCAACCAACTCTTTTACCTTCCAACTACTTCCCTTACTTCCCTGCCCAGTGCACCTTCTCTTTATGCATGAACAATGGCACGTTCCATAAAAACATTACCCCACCTTCTCCACCTCCATTTTGTTCATTCCTTACTTGCATACATTCTGTTCTACTCTCTGCTTGCTTTTCCTTTTCATCTCTTCTCTCTCCTCCCATTTTCACTCTTTAATCTCATCAAAAACAAACATAAATAATTCATATACATCAAAGGCTTCACAATCTCTTACGTTTAGTGATTGCACTGTGTGCAACAGGTCACAAAGAGCACCAATGATGTCCATATACAACTCAGGAGAAGTGGTGCTGCTCATTGCATAGCAAAGAGCTGGTTTCCATGTCTGTATGTCTGACTAAAAAGTGTAACCACTACTGGCCTTAGATGGCACTGACTGAGCACATGAGCTGAGCACTATGGCATGACAGTCTGCACTAAGTACATAAGGTACAGCTGTTAGGATTTCAGTAGTTCTCCCTCCAATTAATTGCAAAGCCAACTATACCTGTGGATGATAGATTAGACTCCAAAGGTGATGACCTGATGGGTCATTGTTGGCTTTTTTATTGTTTTATTCTGCAAGCATGGAATCACCAACTGGTGTATGCTTTCCTGAGGCAGTTTATATCATGGATTCATCAACTCAGCTTGTAAATACACTCTAAGGAGGTTTGTGGGTTCATGTCCTTTCAGGGTTGTGCACTTTTATTTGTTTCATTCTGTAAGTGTGTCACAACCAACTGCCGTGTACTTCCCTGAGGTGCTGCAACTAATTGCTTCTGCAGCTCAACCTGTAAATTAAGCACTTTGTATCCTTTAAGTACTAGGCCTGTAACTGCTAAGTGCTAGGCCTGTGAGTTCAAGTCCCCTTCGGGTTGCATTTTCTTTCATTCTACTAGTGTCTTGCAATCTAGTGCTGTGTTTTACTTGATGCCCTTTCTCTTGTTGCTTCTATAGCTCAGTCTGTAAATGAAGTGCTTTGCACACTGTAAGTGGAAAAGGTTGTGGGTTTGTGTTCTTTAGGAGATGCATATAGGCACATAATTGTTTCAGTTGGGTGCTTGTTTTCTGAAATTTGAATTATAGTTCAGGTTCAGTGGTCATACTCTGATGATGTAGTACCTGCTTTTGGTCACTATATTGGTAGTGTTCTCTACCCCATCCATTATATTCTGTTTTACGCTTTTATCTTAGTTGACTTTTATAGTTGTCTGTTTTATGCCCACTTATCCATTACCTCCCACATACCTCACTTTGCAGTCTTGTGTATGCTATATGCTTGTTCTGTGGCCATACTATTTACTCTACCCGCCTAGATTAATTCTACTTCCCTTACTAGCTTCCACAAGTTATATTCTCTGCATATATAGGATGTGGAGGTCAGATGGCAGTTTATTAATAAAGAATGAGAAAATTATAAGAAATGCGTGTTCTTTAAAAGTGCTGCTAGCTTGAAATAGTTCCAATGCATTCAACAGAAGAGATAAGTGAATATTTTTAGTTATTGATCTATTTTTAGTTAATTCCAGTCAATACCTATAGTGCATTTTGCCATTTAAGTGATCTAACTGTTGGTGTTAAACCATAGTTTCTGTTTTGTGAGGAGAATGACAGTCAGGCTAATTCAGGACTTGTGTTTACTTTAAAGCAGTTCCAGGCCAATCAGCAACAGAGCTAAGTGTCCAAAACTGCTTCCTTCTACCCAAGCAATTATTGTGGTATTTTATTAAACTGCTGCTGGCTTGAGATAGTTACAATACATTCAACAACAGAGAAAAGTGAAAATTTCACTTCTTGATCTGTTTTTAGTTTGGCCATTTTAACAGTCAATATCAGTTTTAGCTAAGCTCTTTAAGCTGGTATTAGTAAATCCAGTAAATAGCTATAATGCACAAGTTCATTAAAGTGGTCTAATAATTGGTATTAATCCCTAGGTCTTTCTTTTGAGGGGAGTGTGATTCAGGCTAATTCAGGACTTGTGCTTACTTTAAGGCAGTCCTAGGTAGTCAACAACATAGCTAAGTATCCTAAGAAATTTCTTACCTTCAAAAGCTGTTATTGTCCAGCTCTTTTAAACTGCTGCTGGTTTCAGATAGTTCCAATGTATTCAACAGCATAGATAACTGAAGATTTTTCATTTCTCAGGCTGTTTTAGTGAATTTTAACAGTCTGTAATTGTTTTAACTGAGATCTTTAAGGCAGTATTAGTAAATTCAGTAAATACCTGCACTGCACTGCATTTTGCCATTTAAGTGGCCTACCTCTTGGTATTAAACCCTAGTTTCCTTCTTCTGAAGGGAGTGATTATCAGGCTAATTTAGTGTTTGTGTTTGCTTTAAGACAGCCTAAGGCCAGTCAGACACAGAGTTATGTGTCTAAGAGTCCCCTCCCCCCAATTCTTGTTGTGTTCCCTAACCCAGTGTATGTTTTGTTGTCTGTCCCTTATGCTAACTTGAACACATAATTCCCACCTTCTTCACTTTTGTTGGTTGTTTTCAATAAACAAATACGTATCATTTTGTGAAGTCTCTCCCCTTAAGCTATTTCAATAAGTTTGCCTTCCTACTAAACTAGAGCCATCATACAACATGTTAACCAAGCCAATTCATGCTGCTTTTTTAAATGTCAGTTCTTAAGTTCCCTCCCCTTTCTATAGATCTCATCTTACCTGTACATACTAGTGAGCACTAGAGGATCAAATGGGGACAACCCCACCTTGACTGTTAAAACTTGAAATGCCCTCTATTTCATATTGTCCTACCTACTTGGTCCTACCTTTTCTGTACTCATCTAACACCTAAACACTAGACAAGATGGAGAGTCAGCCTGCTTGTTTCACCTCTGTTGGCAGCCTTTTAACATTAAGTCTTCTATGACAGTGCACAAACTGCCTTGTGCTCACAAATAGTGATCTTATACTCAGCACTAATAATTCCTTCTGTGAGAGGTGTAAATACCTAATTAATTTGGAGGCGTTCCTTTCACCTATAAAGTTTTCCTTTGAGCTTCATATGTCTCCACCATGATCTTTCTCTAATCCCACCAAAACCTCTTTTGCTTGATCTGTAAAACAATCACTCAGACAGCCTCCTCGAAGTAAGGAAATTCAGTCACAGCAAAAGTCATGTCACTCACCCACCCATGCATGCCTCCCATAAGGGTCACCCTGAACAAAAACACTCTCAATGTATAACTTTAAACCACATCAGCAATATATATGTTTCAGTGATAGGTGATTATTGTCAGGCACACTGACTCCTTCATTCACTAAGCTGAACAAAAAGAGGGTTACAGTGAGTAACCTTTCACATTCCATGACCTCTGATTCTTTAAGGGCCTTAAGGACCCAAACTCTTGACAAATATGACTACAACATGGCAGTAGTGCATATAGGGGTGGATGATATGGGATGTCAAACCCTGAAGATATGCGGACAGACATGTCAGAACTTTCCATGCATTTTACAAATGCAGGTAAGACACTAGTCCTGAATGGAATCTTCTGTCACCTCAAGTGATACATCCCTAGATGTAAAGAAAAGATAATTGGTTTAAATAATTGGTTACATAGCTGGTGTCATGGTGTCATTCCAGGGGGACTCCAGGGTGTGTGTGTGTGTGTGTGTGTGTGTGTGTGTGTGTGTGTGTGTGTGTGTGTGTGTGTGTGTGTGTGTGTGTGTGTGTGTGTGTGTGTGTGTGTGTGTGTGTGTGTGTGTGTGTGTGTGTGTGTATGCGTGTGTGTGTGTCTGTGTGTCTGTGTGTGTTTGTGTGATGTGTGTGTGTGTGTGTGTGTGTGTGTGTGTGTGTGTGTGTGTGTGTGTGTGTGTGTGTGTGTGTGTTTGTGTGTGTGTGTGCCTGTCAGCATGAGATGAGATGCCCGACAGTCCAGCTTGCTTCAATAAGGATGGCCTGTATCTCTTGTTTCAAGGATTATGCATACTAGTTAAAGCCTTTTCTGCCCCCAGTGCCTTTATTTAAGCAGTGTCCACTTGCTAGACTTTCTAATGTTACTGACATTTCAGTCCTGAAACTGGATCAGATTAAGGTGGCTCTCTTCAATGCCAGAAGTTTAAACAAGAGATTACCTGATCTTGAGGCACTCCTGCATCTGGAAAACATCCATGTCTGCAAAGCTACTGAACTTGGTTTAAATGTAAAGACAGTGCTCCCTTTATACCAAGGTTTTGTGTTTTTCATACCTTCAGACTCAGCAAAAACTGTGGTGAAGTTTTCATGTTTGTTAAGTAAACATATTACCTCCAGGCAGATTCCTAGGGACTCAAACTGAACTCACTGAACTGCAGATCTCTCTGTACTGGATTAATTATCAACTAATATCTTGTTACAGAATACCTTCATTGTCCACTGATGACCATGTAAGATTCCTCAGTGTCCTAAATGATCTCCCTATTAGCAAACACCCCCTTATTTTTAAGTTACTTTAACTGGCTTGCTTTTTTACATATTACAGCTGACTTTTAGAGTGATCCCATGGACAGCCCCAGCTATCCACAGACTGTTCCAGGTCAAGGACAGAAGTAGGTTGGAAGGTTTTTCTTTCATAACACATACATACTCACTCCCACCTATGGACAATTTAGTGTCCCTGGTGCATCTACTATATGCTTTTAGAATGTGAGAGGAAATTGGAGTACATGGAAAAATGCATGCCAGCATAGGTAGGACATGCAGACTCTGCACAGAGGGCACCCAGATGAGAAGTGAAATGCAGGACATCTTTTTGTGTGACAACAATGCTACCCATTATTCCACTGTGCCACCTGACCTGGGACATTTATATCTTCAGTGTGGGATATGGCCAAATATTCTTAGACTTAATAAACAAAAACTGA
Organism: Protopterus annectens; assembly: GCF_019279795.1. Lineage (NCBI taxonomy): Eukaryota > Metazoa > Chordata > Ceratodontiformes > Protopteridae > Protopterus > Protopterus annectens. The sequence continues at coordinate 381,743,189 of NC_056728.1, forward strand.
CTTGAGAAGAAAGTAAATAAATCTAGAGGACACTGCATTCTTGATATTACAAATATGGCCACCTCTTGCACTTCTCCTCCTTTGGCATCTCCTTCTCCAGTGAAGTCTGACCATAAACTTCTGTGACCTTCACCTTTAAGCTCCAAAATACTCAATCAACAAGTCCCACTGAATTTAAGGACCACAAACATGACATCCTCAATCTACTCTTGAGAAAACTTCGAAATGCACATATGATTGTGCCTCTTCTGACCTTAATACAGCAAAAAGTTTCACTACGGGATTCTCTGCACATTTAGAAAATTCACAGAGCTATCAGTTCCTACTGGAACTTAATATAATGGGAAATTCAGAAGCTAACCACCCTGATGTTCCACCACCTTAAATAAACTATACAACAAAAGACAAAAAAAATATGCAGTTGATCCAAAACTCCACTTCACAAGAATAATATCAATGGCATTACTAAAATAATGAAGAACAATTTCATGTCCTCTAAAAGACCCCCTGAACTTAGGCTGGCATTTGAAGCAAAAGATAATTATAAAGCCATCTTTGGCTGTTTTAGAAAACTGGATGTTTTCATAATGAGACCACCTATTCTGACCTAATAGATATTGTCAATATCCCTTTAAACAAATGTAGTGCCTACATCATATCTGACACTTCCATTCAAACCTATGGAATATCTGAATATGTTACTTCCCGCAGTTATCTCTTAAAATCAATTGCTGAAAGTGCTAACCCCAAATTAAGAAACTGGAAGCTCTTGAATATGGTTATGGATAATAAGATACAAGCAATAAAATGGTTTAGTCCTTTTAGTTTTATATACAGAGTTTAAGACAATATTCAATAAAAAGTTGAATGATTTTATTTGGGAGGGGAAGAGGGCAATAGTGAAGCAGGATGATTTGATCCTCCCCATATAACAAAGTGGTTTAGGATTACCTGATCTGAATGGATTGTTTAGATCTACACAGTTAAGGCTCATATACATAACACAAACAGAAGCTTATAAATCAAAGTGTAAAAGGGATGATGATGAAACAAGGGGGAAGTTTGAGAAATAAGGAGACAATAGATTTTTCAATGTAGATCCTTAAGGAGAATAACAACAACCATGCAGCGTATTATATTCTTAAATTTGCAGAAAGTATTCTAAGAACTAAGTTAACTGGGGTTTGGAGTATTTGGATTTTGCTAGTTAGGATGACTGAAAGTAGGAGGTTACAAAATAGGCAAGAGGGGGCTGGAATTTATTCGAGAAAATTGGCAAAAGAACCAAGGTATTGTGAGCAAGTAATTGGACAGTAATAGTTAATAGAGTGTGGTACAGTTGAGTAGAAGTTTGGACTGTAGGTTAGAGACTGTCTTCCCTGCTAGAGACTGATATCAGAGTATTGACAAAGACAAAGTATAGGGCAATCATATAGCTGCAGCAGACATTTTAGTCAAGTCTAGTCAAACTGCTGTTAAAGGGGTAATTAGTAGGGCTTATTAAATATTACATTATGGTTATAACAATCAATCAGAGGAAGTGAGAAAAAATTGTGAAGACAGATTGGAAAGGCAATTTACAAAGGGACAAGGGAAGAACATCCATATAGCTTCCAAGTATGCGACTAAGTCCAGAAGGTTTACAATATTTGCTTGAAAGTGTTTTCATAATTATTTTGATAACCCAAACAGACGTGTATTTCCTCAGCTAGATAGCAATGCTGGATGTGTGATGAAAAATAGAAAGATAACTGGGAACATGTTTTTGAGAACGTAACACTTTGGCAGATTTTGAAAATGCTATACAGAATACAGTTAGAAATGTTGGGGGAGCAAATGCCTGTAACAAAAAAATCATGTGAGATAGGACACAGGATCTGAATTGTGCATACATAGTAAGGCCTTACAAAGATTAATAGTATTGGCTTCCAAAAAAGCAATTACTAGGAAATAGAAAACAAGATATAAACCAACTGTAATTTAAGTACTGAAGAGTGTAAAGGAAATAAAAGAACTAGATGTGTGATCTTTAGAAAAGGGAAAGAGCAAATTACATAGACATACATGGAATGTGTGGAAACAATACATGCAAAATCATTTTCAGTAGAAGAAGGAGTGAGATTTAAGGGAGGACTAGAATGAGGCAATGTATTTGATGTTCGAGTGAATAATTATTAAAAAGAAAGAAAATGTATGTAATGTATTATACATGAATATGACAAATGTTAATATGTTTGTTTTTTATAAATGTATGTATGCCTATGTTTTAAGTGATAATTTAATAAAAGTGTTTAAAAACAAAACAAAAACCAACAGAAAGGTGTCTTCCATGGGACCTGAGAATATATGTGGTTTTTAATTAGTAGTGTTAAACATGCCCTTGCAGACACACTCCTCAGACTTTTTAACTTCAGCCATTGGTTTCATCCTTGATGAGTGGCACACAGCAAGCAGTGGTGATGTCCCTCAATATGTGTGGCCTTATAACTGACCATGGTAATTACAGATCAATCACCTTACAAGACTCATCTGCAAAGCCCTTGAACATATTACTACTGGTGTCATAAACTGTGATGTCAAGAATCTTTTTGACTACCAACACTCTGGCTTTGGGAAGAGTAGATCATGTCTATTCAGTCTGAAATACTTCTTCAAAGGGTTACTGGAGCTGTAGATGATGGCTATATAGTGTATGAGTCATTGCTCAACCTGACCAAGACCTTTGGCACCATTCCCCATGTCTGCATTAGGCAAAAGCTTAATACTTTAAAAATCAACACACGTGGTAAGATAGCAAACTGGTGGAAAGAAAAAAACTACACAGCAAGTTGATGGTGACTTATCTGTAAGCCTGAAAGTGAATAATAGTGTCTTTCAGGACTCAGTGGTGTTACCTCTCCTTTTTTGATATTTACTTCTCATATCTCCATGCAGAAAGCTAAGCCCTCTGGCTAATAAAATTTGCAGATAACTGTAGGCTGGAGGTTGTTGTTGAATCGCCCTACGTCACCCAAACCCCGCAGAATAAACTTTCCCTAGTAACTCTTGGTGTAGAAAAGATGCACTCAAACTAAATGCTAAAATGTAGTGCCATCACTTTTTGCAGAAAACCCATCCCCTCATCATACTGTATAGACAATATACCATTACAGAACAAAAATGTTGTTAGGGATACAGCAGGCACTTGGATTGATAGATCGCTGTCTTGACCATTGTGTGGCAGTAGCTGTTAGAAAATCCTTTTATTTAGCCATTTGATTGCCAAAGAAGTATCATCAGGGTCTAAAGAAGTAATACTCACTCCTTTATACTTAGCATTGATCAAGCCAGTTATTGAATACAAGGCCTCCTTTGGGCTATAGCTCACTAAACATATCAAACAAAGGTTACTAACTGAAAATATCATGGGGCTAAAGTCTTGACCAACCAAGAGAGGCCGCAAGCTCTATAACTTTATTCAATGTCTTATAGACTTTTGACGGGAGACATGTGGCTCTTTCTTACCATGCCATTAGAGAACACATTGTTCTGGACCACCTGCTTTTCTATAAGTCCAAATCTCCACCAGTACTATAACTAGGGACTTACATTTTCACCAGAAGGTAAATAAAATATGGTGGATTAACAAGTTTGCAACCCAGCAATTCCAAACCTCTGGAATACATTTCTGCTGCATGTTAAGCAGTGGGATTTGCTCTCTTAGTTTAATCATAATCTAGATCACAATATATGTATGCACAATTTTACTCTAGGTTTGACTGGTATGGCCCTCCTGGTAGAAGGAGGTGCAGCCTAAAGGAGAGTACAGCCAAGATGTGAAAAGTCATAAAACTCCGTGGTTTTGGAATATCTTTGTGGAGTACCTAAATAAGAGGGGCTGTGGCAGATTTTGTGGAGTCTGTATGTGTTGTGAAGCTTGTGTTGCTTAAAAGTTCTTAGACCTAGTGGAAGGCTTGGTTAATAATACCTGCTGTTATAGGGGAGTTATACAAGAGAGTATGATCTGCCAGGCTTTGGCTAGGTCTGTGAATGCTGTCCCTATTAGGTTGTCTTTATCTGTGTTGCTGAGGATATCATCAGTGTTGGTGGTCAACAGTGTTATTGTGCTTTCCTCTAACTGCAGGCCAAGTTGCTTATGAGAAAGTATTGCATTTCTTTGTTTGTGTTCACATAGTTGAGAATACACTAGCTTTTCAAACATTTTGCCTGCAGTGGGACATATAAAAGCTGGTCCAAACCCACTTGCTAAGTTTGGTTTAGACATGTTGGCATTGGGAATGGGCTTATTAATTGCTGACTTCTACAGTGTTGGTGTAGCATTTTGGGCACAGATTGTAAAGATATTACAGAGGCACCATGAACCATGATGTACAACATCTGACTCCTTTTGGGGCAACATATATTTTATGGTGTGTTACATCTGCAATGTATTTTTCTTTACATCCTTGAAATAGAAGAGAGGAGTGCAAAGGGGTGGTTCTGGATGTGGACGATATGGTTATTGTTTGGTGTAGAGGCTAGACAAGTTGAGTAACTCACTAAAGAAGGCTGTAGATGAACATATTATTGATAAGCAGGATGTAGTGCCATCTATAAGTGAATTTTTATACAGAAAACATCCAGTCACCTGACTGACAAAGCACCAAAGGCAGTTTAGCAATTTGTAAATATGTTGATATATACCTTCTGGTTGATTGTTTAGTTATGTTTCTCAGCAAAAATAAATGTTAGTTTGTTTTCTAATAACAGAGATATTGTACATTGCTTCCAGGTGAAGTCCCTAAATCTGTAAAGGGCTCTTAACTCTTTGGTTCACCCTAGGTTTTCGTTTAATTTTATGAGCCATTTGGCACTAGGGAAGTGTTTATTTTTACAGAAATAGGAGAAAGTCTGCTAGTTCTGATTCTAGGAGATAGTGTTTGCAAAGGTGAAGTCCCATTCATTTTATTTTTTCACAATACATCTGCATGTGTGTCTATCTTTTATTACTCTACAATTTGAAAAAAAAGTTATGTACTCACCATAATGTTCCATCTGTGTTGTCCATTTTCATTCTTCCTCAACTCTTGGGTTCGGATCCAGTCCCCGGATCTGACTTGGCCACTTCTTCCAGATTGTAGAACACTTGAATTCTCAAGCTCCTCCCTTTACCCATAATACCCTAGTCTCCTTACATACCATAGATCTAGTTTGCTGCCCATAGACCTACAGAACAGTGGAAAATAAAAATGAATGGAATCTGGGGATCAAACAATATCCTTTGATCTTTCCAGGAGTAAAGCAAGGAGGGGTTGGGGTGGAAAGTTGAGGAAGAATGAAAATGGACAACACAGAACATTATGGTGAGTACATAACTTTTTATTTGATGTCATTTTCATTCATTCATCACCTGTTGGGACAGAGTTCCCAGCTACCTAAATTCCGGGAGGGCTCTCAGGAAGGATATTCTGTTGTACAGCTGAGCCAAAGGCAGCTCTTCCCCTAGAGACCAGATCCAATTTGTAATGAACAATAAAGATATGAAGGTTAGCCCAAGTTGCAGTTGCACAAATATTATCCAAGGAAGTTCTAGACAAAAAGGCTGAAGAAGTTGCCATAGATCTAATGGAATGGGATTTCGGTGGTTTGGTAAAGGAAAATACACTTTTTTATAAACAGAGTTAATATAATCAGTCAAACATTTGGCTAAAGTCACTTTAGAAACTGGTTTGCCTAATTTTGATTCAGAAAAAGAAACAAATATTTTTTTTGATTTCCTCAAATCTTTGGTTCTGTGAAGGTAGAAATGTAACTCTCTGTGAACACCCAAAAGGTTTAACATATATTCTCCTTTGTTTGATAAATTTGGAAAGAAAACTGAAAAGGTGATAACCTAATTGATATTAGATTCTGACACCATGGTAAGTAGAAAGGAATGATTGGTCCATAGATACTCTATCCTTGTGAAAAATTAAATAAGATTTAGAAGAGAGAGCCTGAAGTTCAGACACTCCTCTGGCAGAAGTAATAGCAACTAAGACAACAGTCTTCTAGGTCAAAAATTTTAGCTCAAACTGCGCTGATGGTTTAAAGGGGATTGGGTTAAAGTCTGAAGAACCACATTTAAATCCCAAGGAGGAGTAGAATCCCTTAGAGTAAATATGTTCCTCTTAGACAGGCTTTGCAAAGCTTGGAAGAAGCTAACATAGAGCTATGTATTCCCATAAGAAAATTGGAAATAGCTGCTAATTGCACTCTGACAGATGAGGAGCTAGCCCCTTCATTGAAAATTGTGGCTAAATAGTCAGAACCTTAAAAAATAGTGCTGAAAAGGGATCTAAATTCTTTTTATCTGCCCAAAAACAAATCTTTTCCATTAACTTTTGTAAACTTTTCTAGTGGAAGCTTTTGGGGGATAATAACAGAATGAGATGGAGAGGGGAGGAGAGCCTGGGCTGTCTAGCAATCAGTGGAACTAGAGAAACCATGCAGTCAGCTTGAGGCCTGAAATTTCTCAATGAATCGTCTCTGTTGGGTGAGACAGTAGGTTTGTAGCTGGATCCAAAATCCTCGGTGGATGTACAAGATGAGGCCAAAGAAAGGGAAACCAGATCTGACAAGGCCAGTAAGGGGCAATGAGGATAAGTAAGCCATTCACTTGAGATGCTTTTTGCAGAAATTTGGGAATGAAGGGTAACGGGGGAAATGTAAAGGAGACCAGAGGGCCAAACATGAAGTAGGGAGTACAGTGGTGATTCCCACAAGGGCAAAGAACCTGCTGCACTTGTTGTTGAGGATAGATACAAAAAGATTACATCATGATTGGCCCCATCGATAGAAAATCCTCTCTGCCACATTCATGTTGAGAGACCACTCATGAGGCATCAGAATAGACCTGCTTAACGTGTCTGCAATCACGCTGGACTTCCCTGGGATGTGCATTGCTATCAGAAAACAATTGGATGAGATCTCCCATTGCCATACTTTCATAGCTTCTTGACAAAGAGGGTACAATCTTGTTTCTCTTTGTTTGTTGATATACCAGACTACTGATGTATTGTCCATTTAAATTGCAATAGCCTCAGTTGGGAGAGTGTCTTAATAGGCCTGCAGTGTTAGGAGAACAGCTCTCATCTCCAGGACATTGATATGTGTGTAGGCCTCTTTGATGGACCATGTGCCTTGGACCGTCCTTCCCAAGAAGTACCTCCCCACCCAATCTGAGAGGTGTCCGTGGTCACTGTGGCCTTAGGTTGAAGGAGAACAAAGGGATGAAAATGTTGTATTTGACTGGAGTGGATTCACCGTAGAAGGTAATTTTTGCAAACTTGCATTATTTTGACTTGACTGGATAATGGCTGTTGGAGACTAGACCATTGAGTTGCAAGTGTCGACTGAAGGATTGTCATATGGAACCTTGCCAGCATTACAAAAGGGATTTCCACTGACATTAATCCCAATGCTTGGAGTATCAGATGGGCTGAAACAAAATAACTTTGAATGATGTTTTTGACTTGGAACTGAATTGTTTGAATCCTGAACAGAGGGGGAGAAGCTATTTGAGTGACCGTATTGAACAGTACACCAACAAATTCCAGAGTCTGAGATGGATTGAGATGAGATTTGTTGTAATTGATAGAAATCCCCAGATGAGAGCACAGTTAGAGTAAGTAGTCCCTTGCTTGAATTAGTTGATGCCTGGTCAGAATGGTTAAGAACTAGTCATCCATATGGAAACACTTGGAATCCTCACAGTCTCAATTGAGCTGCTGATACTTCCATGGACTTGTTAAATACCCTTGGGGCTGTGGTGAGACCAAAGGGCATTGCTTTGAATTGGTAATAACTGGTTCCCAGCCAGAAGTGTAGATATCTTCTGGATTGTCTGTTCATTTTTATGTGATAGTATGCATCTTGAAGATCTATTGAGCATATCCAGTTGTTCTTGTGCAGAAAAGGCAAAATGGACTGAACCACGACCATCCAAAACTTTGTATTTAGAACCAATTGCTTTAGTTTGATGAGATCTGAGATTGGTCTCCAGGCCCCTATCTCTTTTGGCACTAAAAAGAATCTTGAATAAGTTCTGGATTCTATCTATTTGATGGTGTGCATGCTATAGATAGCTACAACCTCATAACCCAAGTATACACTTAAACTTTGTTGGTGATTCTCTTGTCTGTATGCCCCATGCACCCATGAAAGACAAAGGAGGTAGTTATTTAATGTAGTGCTGCATTGGAACACAATCAAAATGCCTGGCTTTCTAGGTATGTACCGGGATGGACCCCATGAGAGATATGAGGCATTAGGCTATTTTCATCCCAGTGTCAATTCCTTCGGGTCTATATTATGATATCGCATGCTCACAACAGTGAATGACACATAATCAACCCCATGTAAGAGAAAGCTTACAACATCAAAACCTTAGAACAGTGATTTTCTTCCAAGGGAAAAAAAATCGCTGTTCCAAAATAAAAAAAAAAAAACTTCACCCCCACACCCCCCTACTTAAATATACCAACTCTGAGATTGCACTACAGTGCCAAAAATGGCAAAGTAAAGAAAGTGGCCAAGCAAATTCTTTCCCAGGGAAAGAATTCACTGAAAAGCCACTTCGCTATTTTTCCTTTTCGCACTTTTTGGCTCGATGAAGATGCATTCGACAAACTGCATCTGCGACATCATAATAGGGAACCAATTCCTTCATGTATGATACCTGTGCCCTCAATGCAGGAATGTCAGAAAAGATTTCTCCTCTCTGAACAATGAACTTCATGGCTAACCACCCTCTATCACAGCATATTCCATCGGTAGTTTATCTGTTTTCCTTATGACCCTTCCTTCCTTTTCACTTGCAATCTCCTGACATTGCTGTATGGGTGTGATTGTTTCCAACCCCCTACACTGACATTATGCACCACAGGTTCTCACACATGGTTGTGGAAAGGCTGGCAGCCAACTTATCTCCCAAGCAGCTGCTAATATTGTTCTAATATTGACCCCTGTTCAGCGAACGCTGAAAATAGCGAAGCTGCAGAACACCGAATTTTTTCCTAGAGAAAGAATTTGGTTGGCCATTTCTGTGGCTTTGCTATTTTCAGCACTGTGGTGGAAAGTCACGGGTCAGTTTCAGGTAAGTGTGAAATTGTGTGGATGTGAGGGTTAGGGCAATGGTTAGGTGAGTTAGGGTTAGGGTGCGGGTTAGGTAAGTGTGCGATTGTGAGTTAGGGTTAAGGCGCGGGTGAGGTGAGTGTGCGATAGTGACGGACCTTAAGGTTAGGGTTTGGGTTAAGGTAAGTGGATAGATAATAGTGTATGTACAGTTTAGTGTAGGGTTAGATGTAGGATTTGAAGTGTATGTGTGTGGATTGCTGTTTTTTTGGTGTGCTTGTGTGTTTCGGAACAGCAAATTATTTCTCTGGGAAAAAATTTGCTGTTCTGCATGTTCGCTATTTTCAGCATTTGCTGAATAGGGGTCGATATTAGAACATTCGAAGTTTCAAGACTTTGATATTCTAATATAGACCTGTTACAAAGTCTAGGATTTCCTGGAGATTGTTAAGGTTTAGCTATCCATTGTCAGAGGGGTAACAAAGTGAGCAGGTGCACGTGTTTATTAGGGACAGATGGACAGATGTATCTATTTGTTACAGCATATGCACATTTACCAAGCAATTTTGACTGCACAACCATTCAGATGGTGTAAACAGATTCAAATGCACACTACCTCCATGTGTACGTTCACTCATTTATACATGCTATCTGTGTGCACAATTTTCAAATTTGCAACATGCTACAGTGCATTGACCACAATTCACAGCCACATGATGGGTATGATTATTATGCTGTCATTCTGTTTTACATTACTTTACTGAAAAAGATCAATGGTTGTGCCCCATGGAGACTAGCAGACTAGTGTGAAAAGGAGAGCAAAATTATTCCCTATCTTCTGCATAGCCAGTTCAGGGCAGGGAGACATCTGCCAGAGATAGATGCATGTCCATTCTGTCTGACCAATGCCTTTTATGACCTAGCATCACTGGAGAAATGTGCAGGTAATGGTATGAGGACATCTGTTGCTGTTGCCTTAAATATTTATGGATGTAGGAATCCTACGTTAGGCAAGGATACCTGTAGATTAATGTGTGTGTATGTACCTTGAAGAAGCTATCCAAGGGCTTTTACAAATGTATAAATACTGAGCACATGCAAGCCAGACTGCCATTTTGTAGTACACTGTTTAGATGTAAGCATGTACGTCTGTAAGGTCTCTCTGTTAAACAGTTTGTTTATATTTTATGATGCTGCTATCCATCCTGATGTGTTTCTATGTATTAAAGCATATAAACGAAATACCTCACCTGCTTGTCATCTATGTTAGAAAGGATGAGCGACACTGTGTCAGAAGTGGCATGTCTAAAGGACATGGTGTTAGAGGCGGTGTGGCTAAAACTACTTAAGGCACTTGTTTGAAACTGGAGGAATATACAAGAGAGAATTGTCCCTACTGTACATATACTTCAGAAAACAGGTCAGAAACAAATTTCAGGTGTTAAACTTGCTCAACACTATTTCTTATTCATAAAATATGAAATGAGGCATACAGAATGTTCTAAATGATATTCGCATAAACCAATATGTATGATATTGATAAAAAATATTTGACTCACTCCAGATAATATTTGAAATAAAGTCCAAATTGCATAAAATGAATAAAATAAGGGGTAACGACTGCATTTTTCAATACATGCCTAGTGAATTCATATTGTTTGTATTAATTAAAGATATCCAAGTTATCAGAAGTGTATAAAGTGTTTGCATGTTTGTGCAGTATTATAGTATATTTAATTCACAGAATACAGCCATTACAGAGCATATTTCGCAAAAAGTACAGTATTTTGAAGAGTTTATTGTACATTTGAATGTTATTCCAAACTTACAGAACAGTCTGTTCATACATAATTACAAGGGCCATATTTTCAGTGTGTTTGTACATACTTTGTGGGCATGGCAGATGGATTTCGAAAACCCAGTGCACTTGTGTTTGACAGTAATATTGCAGATAACTGGAAAGTGTTGGAACAAGAGTACAACATTTTCATACTGGCTGCATTTTCTGATAAAAATGACCATACAGAGGCATTTATTCTACTTAATTTAGCTGGGTCAGAAGCCATAGAAAGGAAATGTTCATTTGTGTATGGACCTGCTATCTATACAGGAAAGGGGGAAAATCATCATATTGACAAGATCCAAAGTGTTTAAAACATAAATTTAGAGATATGACTAACTCTCAGACAAATGTTACAATAGAAAGGCATGTATTTTACACAAGGGATCAAAAGCCTGGTGAAACCTTTGCAGCATATGTAAATGACGTGAGAAATATGGCTAACTTGGGTTTGGTGACAGGGAAGAATTGATAAAAGACAAACTTGTGTGTGCTATAAAAGATGATGCTGTGAGAAAGATTTTGCTTTGTGACAGTGATTTAACTTTGAATAAGGCCATAGAAATTTGTCAGATATATGAATGAACTCACAGAAAAGCACAGAAATATACTTACAAATGAGAATAGTTCTAGAAGACACAGTGACAAAGCTCATGTTGATAGTATGCAACACATAGTTAAAAGAAACAGGCCCAAGAACATGGCAGCAACTGTAGTTCCTGCAGCACTCACTAGTAAACCCCAGAGCTTTCTAGCAAGTTCCAGAATTTACACAGTCTCAATGAAGCATAACAGCGAGTCAGCAAATTCAAAGCATGGGACCCAACCCAGTTTCATTGCCAACTGACGTAATTGTGGTGGAAGTCATGAATCTAAAAGGGAGAAATGTTTAGCTTTTTGTCAGTAATGCCTCAAATGCAAAAAATGGAATAATTTCAAAAAGTTTTGTAAATGACAAAGCCTGTATTTTTTTATTAAAAATGAACATTTTAAGAAATTATTTGATCAATTAGAGAGCTGCAACCCTACTTTTTATGTTGATGGTGTGTCAGTGCTTCATGAAACAGTCAATGCAGTAGATTTAAGGGCAAAGAATGAAGTATTTTGTACTGTTCAGATAAATGGCAAATCCACAGAGCTCAAAGTTGACACAGGTTCCAAGTGCAGTGATATGACAGCAGAAACATTTGCTAGAGTGTGTCATGGTGAAAGGCTTGATTTGGCAAGGTGTGCGAAGCTTGTTGGTTATGGAGGTGAAGAAATTCATACCTAAGGTTTAGTAGTGCTTTCATGTTACTCTACTGGAAGATGCTATGACGTGTTATTTTATGTGGTCAAGAGGCACATCTAGTCATCATTAGGGCTCAGAGACAGTTTGAAAATGGGACTGCTTTCATTTAATAAGGAAGTCCACCAAGTTAGCTTAAAAGACCACTACTCTAATTTCTCCCAGTACATTTTTCTACTTATGCTGATCTTTTCAAAGACAAATTAGAGAAATTTCCAGTTGTGCTCTCCATGAAGTTAGACCCAGATGTCAATCCAGTTATCAGGCCAGCACGAAAAGTTCCAATAACCATGCAGGATGAAGTCAATGCCGAGTTAGATAAAATGGTACAACAAGGTGTGATTTGTCTAGTTGGCTTATCTACTCCAACTGAATGGGTACCTTCCATTTTGGTAGCACATACGAAAAGCTCAGATGACATCAGAATATCTATTGACCCACGAGATTTGAACAAAGAGCTAAAAAGACCTCATCATCCAATGTGCACAGTTGCAGCCTTGATGCCAAATGCCACTATTTTTTCTGTCTTAGATGCAAAGAGTTCATTTTGGCAAATTCCGCTTGACAAAAAATCATTACTCACTATTTTCAGTACTCCATTTGGCAGGTACAGATTTTTGAAAATGCCATTTGGGATAAATTCTGCAAGTGAAGTCTTTCAATGTGCAATGGAGCAAATTTTTCCTGGGTATCCTTGTTCTATTATAGTCGACAACATACTACTAGGAGGTCATGGTGAAGATGAGCATGACAGATATCTCAGAGAAGTTCTAGAATAGGCATGTCAAGTGAATTGTAAGCTCAAGCCACAGAAATGCAAATGCAGGCTACAAGAAGTTACTTATATTGGTCATTTATTTCCCATTTCAAGCTTATGACCAGACTCTTCAAAACAAACAGCCATTCTTCAGATGCCAGCTCTAGACAATGTTCAAGCCCTGCAACATTTTCTTGGCATGGTCAACTACCTAGGCTAGTTCTTTCCAAACTTGAGCCAACTTTCAGCACAGCTAAGAGAGCTGACACATAAGGATGTATCCTGGTTTTGGTCAGAGCAACACCAAAGTGCATTTGATGTCCCGAAACAGAGAATGACAAGTCCACCAACTCTCAGATACTATGATGTTCACAAGCCAGTTACTCTTTCATGTAATGCTTCAGACTTTGGTCTTGGTGCAGTCATTCTACAAGAGGGTCAACCTGTTGCCTATGCATCAAGAACACTTATCCAAACTGAGATGCAGTATGCCCAGATCGAGAAAGAGCTTTTGGCAATTGTGTTTGCATGTTTGAAGTTCCATGATTATGTTTATGGTAGACCTATCCAGATTGAAACAGACCACCAACCTCTAGTCACTATCTTGAGAAAGCCTATGCATTCAGCTCCAGTCAGACTACAACGCATGATGCTGAGATTGCAAAAGTACAATTTAAATCTTGTCTACAAGGAAAGCAAACTTCTTTATCTTGCTGATACATTATCCAAATAGCCCAGAAACACTACAGAACAGCACATGAGAATGAGAACCTTGATTTTGAAGTCATGGAAGTGAGAATTTTTTCTTCCACATGTCTTGATGAATTGAGAGATCACACAGCCACAGATCCAGTTTTACAAAGGCTCAACCACTTTATCAATCAAGGATGGCCATCAACGCAATCTAGTTTCCCTTCAGAAGTGCAACCTTATTTTCCATACAGAGATGAGATTTTATTATTAGGAAAGGTCCAAAAGTAATTGTTCCAAGTACATTACTATCTTCTATCATGGTCACCCAGGAGCCAACTCCAAAAGAAGGACGAGAGAGCTAATATTTTGGCCTTCTATGTCATTAGATATTGAGAGAGCACTTTATCTTGTTCCATGTGTAATAATTCAAAGCCACATCAACAGAAGGAACCACTTCAGCTAAACCAGATTCCTGAACTGCCTTGGTCGTCGGTGGCTGTGGACATTTTTGAGTGAATGGTCAATATTATTTGGTGTTAGTAGACTCTTATTCCAATTGGTTCAGGATTGACTTACTTCCTTTCCTAGCATCCAGTACTGTCATTACTAAGATGGTGTCATTTTGCAGTACATGATAGTCCACACAGAGTTATTTCTGACAATGGCACGCTGTTTACAAGACAACAGTTCAAAAGATTTGCAGAATAATGGGACTTTGCTCATGTCATGAGCAGTCCTGAGTATCCTCAGTCAAATGGTTTGGCAGAACGTGCAGTGCAAAGTGTGAAACAATTACTAGAGAAGTCAAAATGAGACAATAGTGATGTTTTCCTGAATCTCTTGAATCTCAGAAATGTTCCTCGTGATAAACATCTTGGTTCACCTGTTCAGAAACTTATGTGGAGATAGACTGGAGCCACATTACTAATCAGTAGTCAGTTGTTGGTTCCATGTGTCAAGAACAACAGGTCAGTGAAAACCAATCTGTTGAAGAAACGTTTAACCCAGAAGTCCTATTATGATAAGACCAGCAAACCACTTAATCCATTATGAGAAGGAGAAGTGGTAAGGATGCAAATGCCCAAAGGTTATGATTGGATTGGTGTCATGAAGAGTATTTGCCCAGAGCTGAGATCATACATTGTGGAATCATAAGGAGCAGACTTTAGGCATAATTGGAAACATTTGAGACTGGTGTCTGAGCCTATACCACAGCACATAGCCTGTGATAAGGGCTCTTTATTTCAGAGTGAGTTGTCCAATGTTGCAATTCCAGAGGAAGTTCAACAGGACATTCCTGTTCCTGTGACAAATCCAGAATTCCTGATAAGAGTTGTTCACCGAAGACTGTCCCTGTTACTAAATTTGGTGCAGATTGTTATGTTACAAGATATGGTTGTATCTCTAAACTCTGTAACAGATACAAGGCGACTTGGACATGAACACTGTGTTTTGTTTCCAATGTCTATAGCAATTTACAGAGGGCAATCATTTTAAGAGGGAGGATGTAGATCAATGTATGTGCATGTACCATTAAGAAGCTATCTAAGGGCTTGCACAAGTATACAAATACTGAGAACTTGCAAACTATTTATTTATTTATCTATCTATTGACGTTTGTTTACCAGGAAAGTCCACTGGGTCCGAATGAGCCCATTTTCAGTGGAGACCCGGGGAGAAAAGCTTCACAATTACAATAATATTAATATAACATTTCAAATGCTTCAAACAATTTAAAGAAAACAAAATCCAAAGTTTCATAAGAACAACTTAAAGTAGACAAGATCCACAAGTTTTTAAAGCAGTCATCAGCTCCACATTCTATGACACTTACAAGTGGTTTCAAAAATGAGTTATAGTCAAATACAGAAGAAATAAAAAGTTTCATAAGGAAGTCCATTATGCAGTGGTATAAAAATGAATTACAGTGGATGCAGCCACGGTGATGCAGCAGTTAGTGTTGTCACCTCACAGCAAGAGGTTCTCCTTTTCGATTCTCGGCTGGAGCGCCTTCTGTGTGGAGTCTGCATGTCCTCCCCACGGTCGAGTAATGTTTAAAAACATGCAGGTAGGTGCGTGTGTGAATGGGTGTGCCTTCTTTTAAGGTTGGGCATTGGGCTGGCAACTCAGCACTGTAAAAAAATCCACTGCCAATCATTAGTGGACTGGAGTTCCACTGTGGCGACCCCTAACCGGGAAAAGCCGAAAGACATCACTATAAAAATGAATTACAGTTAATTACAAAAGAAATAAAATAATTACAATAAGGAAATCCTCAAATCAATTGATTGCTGTAAATTAACTAGGTAATTCCTGGTGCTGATAGAAGAAAAGAATGACATAAAAGATAGATGTAGTATAGAAGATCACATAATGGCTTAAAAGCGGAGAGGATGGGCTGAGTATTGCAGTGTAAGTTATGGATTACAAAACACACGAAAAACGAAGACTCTCAAAAGTAAAATGAAAACAAACCATCTAAGGATTACCAAGAAAGACAGTAATTAGAGTAATGCACTAGAACAGATACAAGATTAGGTCTTCATGGTGTGACAGCAGCGGCCTAGGGGGGCTGTAAGGGGCTACACCTTGTTCGAAGCTAAGCATGCAAACTAAAACAATGTGTAAATGACTACAGTAGTAAGTACAGAATCTCTTAAGTTATAACATATGTTATAGCAACGAATTACAGACCAAGCCTAACTGGTAAGAAAATAAGATTCTAAGGAGATAAAAATTGGTAGGATAAAAAGGTTGGATAAAATTAGTGTGTTTCTCTGCTTGCTTTACTCCTTTTCTGACTTTACTTTAATTCCCTTTCTGCATCTTTCAATGAACTACTAAGATGTTTGACTTGCTGGGCTTACTGCATACCCCTTTATAGCTAATTAGCATCCTGTTTACTACATTTCCTTCAGTGTGCACCCCAGCAAATTGCCAACATAGTCAACAGGTCAAAATCCTGTTTTTTCTGTTATTCACATTGTCACTTGTTTAGTGCAGTACAGAGGGATATTCCATTTTAGCCATTCTTTGTAAACTATTTTTTTGTGTATTTTTACTTTCTTTATTATGTGTCATCCTGACCACAACTACCTCCTTCAAGTGTAGCTATTTGCCTGCTTGCATTATTAATGTCTATTGTGGAGTCTGCTTACAGCATGTTTAAACTTTGTCCCACATTAATCCACTACATTTTGTGTGTGTGTGTGTGTGTGTGTGTGTGTGTGTGTGTGTGTGTGTGTGTGTGTGTGTGTGTGTGTGTGTGTATGTGTGTGTGTGTGTGTGTGTTTATGTTATGAAAACCCAAACTTTTTAAAAGTGTTGTGCTATCTCTTTTTCCATAGTGGGTGACTTTGGAGTTGGTATTATAACAGGATGTGAGATCCAGTGAATCTCCACAGAACTGGCATCCCAAAACTTTTAGGAGAAAAGCAGCAGTTTTAAAAGCCTGGGTTCCATAATCCAAAGCATTGATAATTGCCCTGTTTAATTTTAATGTAGTGTCATATATAGACATAGATTAAGAAAATAGCCAAACTAAACCTGATTGGGCAAACTAAATCAATGACAGGGCTTCTCCTTCTGTGAATCCCTATTGTGTTTTAAAGCTCAGTGGCTTTTCAGGTGCTCACCCCTACTATAAACTTGATTTTGGTCACTCCTGTCAGCCTTATTTCATTCACTCATTCGAATGGACACTGAGAAATAATCTGTGAAGACCCACTCCTTAGATACTTAAAGTTTGGGTTATCTTACATTCCATTCAATTAGTACATACTGTAAATTTCAGAATATGAATCCTTTGTTTCAACTGACTTTTAAAATTTGTAATATCTGGGACTAGGCTATCAATCACTGGTGTACCTAGAAATAACTTCTACCAAAGAATCAGCTTGGGATCATTGATTCTATTTTACTCCTGGTAAGAGAAGGAGCATCAGGACATTATTTCCTAGCATTCCTAGAGATGGCCAATCAACAGAAAGCCTGAAAATTGTTTTTAAGGAGCCAGTTTGTGATTAATGCTACTGCTTTGTTCCTGGTGACAGACAGAATATACAAACATTGTGCCCTGCTGATTTTTATAGGGTAGTGTGTGTGGGACTTCAGTGAGTGGTCAACATGTAGCTTTGTCTAGTACCTCTTCAGGGCCCTTGTGCAGCTTTGCTTTCTTTTGTGTCCAACTACTGTAGGTTCTATCCAGACTATCTACTAAGAGAAGATGATAGCAAGTGCTTTGCACCCATAAAATCTGTGTTAGTACTACTTTTTATGAAGCAGCTTTGGACTAGTGCTACTATCTGGGTTAGTACTACTTTTTATGAAGCAGCTTTGGACTAGTGCTACTATCTGGGTTAGTACTACTTTTTATGAAGCAGCTTTGGACTAGTGCTATTATCTGGGTTAGTACTACTTTTTATGAAGCAGCTTTGGACTAGTGCTACTATCTGGGTTAGTACTACTTTTTATGAAGCAGCTTTGGACTAGTGCTACTATATGGGTTAGTACTACTTTTTATGAAGCAGCTTTGGACTAGTGCTACTCTTTTCCTTCTAGTGAGAAAAGAGCAAAGTGCACTTTAAAATAATTTAAAAGTACTGTTTTGGCCATTGCATTTAATCTGTTGAATTTTGTATTACTGCCCATTTTTAGTGTTTGCTGCTTGATTTACTGTGTAAGTTGATTATTTCCTGCATTTTCAGCTTGGATTACTGTTTAAACTAATCATTTACTGCCATTCCAGGCACGTTCAGTGATAGAAGAGTGTATAAGTGTTAGAAGAGCTAGGTTTGCACTCTAGTCAAAGTGGAGAACAGCCTCTTCTCATTCTGTGCTGAAAATTACAGAGAACACCTTAATGTGTTTATTATGATTGACCAGAGGGCTATTTTGTCTGTTTATTGGTTTTCTGAGCCTGTATAAAGGCATCATGTTGTGCGAGGATTGGTATCTCACAATGGTGGTTAACAGTAACCTGTATTGCCACAGGCACTTAGTTTCCTTTAAAACTACCTCTGTAATTTTCTCAGCACATAGTTGCACAAATAGCAAGTAGTTTGCAGATCGAGAAACAGCACCCTGTAGGTTTAGTCTTAGTCACGATTCTTACTCAAGCTAGCCAGCTGTAAACCACTCTTGTACCATCCCCTGTGGATCATGAGCTAAAGCTCTGTAACCATGGATATGCATTTGCATCCTATCTTTGCAGCCATTGTAGTGATATGGGCATCCTGAGGCAATGTAGCAACTGTCTGATGCTTACTGACAACCACATAATTCTTATGCAAACCAATACGGTATATGAGAGATTTAGTTACACAATATCACTGGAGGCAAGGTTCTCACATACAAACACTACAGTATAATACCAAACAAATTGTCACAAACACACAGACTACACCAACCACACATAGTATAGACCTGACACATAGACCCACATTTGCTGAGGTTCTTAAATGCAATATTCCTAAACCGCAAAGGCTTCCCAGACATTACACTTACAGTAAGTCTCCTGAGCAACCTCAAAAGCACTGTACCAAAACAACATCCACCACAACGCATACAGTCACATCTTGGAGTGTGTCATTTTCTATGCCCATAAGGAAAATCACCACACAACCCAATATTTTTGTCATCGGAGACTCTATTGTGAAACATACAGATGTTCCACTCACCAGGCTGAGTAACGAGAGAGAGAGCCATGGTCAGTTGCCTATCAGGGCCAGGATCCACCAGATCACACACACACACTCAGGTCATTGAGCCACTTGTCCCAGTATGACTCAGTCATAGTCCATATGAATGCAAATGACTTGTACTGCATTGGATGCTTGTAAGTTTAAAATCAGCTTCATGGTGGTTTCTTATCTTAAAGGAAAAGCTGGTTTGGGGAAACCAGTTTCCTAGCTGTCCAGTTACTCCTTGTTAGTCTAGGGGCAATTATGGAATGGGGGGGGGGCTCCTTCAATCCCAAGACAAGGGTCATTGTCTTCCTTTCTTGTTAAGTTAGAAATATAAAATAAGAATAAAAAAAAAAAAATTCTAGCTCCATCAGGTACGGTTGTAGAATGTCACTTGGTAGTAGCATGTAGGTGAAGTGTACTGATTAGCTACCTAGCTTTTTAGAATATTCTGTTTGCTTTGTGGATTAGACACATAACATAAGTATTAGTAATTAAGCACCAACCATACACAGCTGCACATACTATGGTGGTTTAATTTATAGTACATTTAAAAACACAACAGAATCAGTGGAGAGGCAATATTCTTAAAGCAGTGTCCTAAAGTAAAATTTCCTTTGTTATACTTTTACAGCTCTGTGTATTTTCCTGTTAGCTTATTCCAGTTTATCCTGTTACTTCACACTGCTGCACATTTTGTGCATGTTTTGCCAATGTACATAGCCAAATTTAGGCACCAGCAAGCCCCTTGGTCGCTGGGGGCCCTCTGACCTGGGAAATCTCCAACACAGCATGTTATCTTAGCTTGATGTTTTGCAACATGTTTGTCAAATTTATAAAAGCTATTACAACAATCTTGTGTACTTAATAAACCAGGTGGGTAATAATAACTCATATTTTTCTATCTCCTTTAAACTTCAACAATATCTCTGGTTATAGTTTTGTCAAGTAACAGGCTTCAAAATTCCATTAAATATTTTACCTTTGACATAGTGTCCCTGGCTTAGTTAAACCCTGCTGATGGATGTTCTCTCCAGTAAAAACTAGTAACACAGTCAGATTTAGTTACTTGTAATACCTGTGGCTGAAGGGGGCCCCTTTAATCATATTTGACTGTGTGGGGCCCCCACCAAAGCTGCTGCTGGTTGGGGAAAAAAGGAGCAGAAAAAAAAGTATTAATTTTCAGATTATACCCTTTAACCTGAACAGGGTTGTGATATGACCCTGTTAGGATAAAGCTGATAATGAACATGAGCAAAGTAAGCACTAGAGAGATGAGCAGCCCAGAGTGACTGTTCTCAGTGCAACCCGTGGATTTTAAGCACAGCTAATGCATACAATTTTCAGGGATGTTTTTCTCTTTCAGGGAGATTTATAAATACTTTCAGAACACCAGATACTATAATTCTCAACTTCTGTGCTCAAGAATTCTTGGCAAAGCCAAAAATAATAGCAAAATAAAGGCTTAAAATCAACAACATATTTTAAGTATTACTCTAATTCATTTAAAAAGTTAATTGAATAACACCATTTGAAACATCATGCATTTTTATACAATAAGAAGTATAAACCTCTGACTGAATTTGTTGACTTCGTAATCCTGAATGATTTACCAGCAAATCAAAATTATGAGGCAGTCAGGGAAGTGACAGGTATGCATTACTCCTCAGTAAAGTAAATAAAAGTGATTTACCACTGCTGCTGTTTGATGACTGCTAAACTAGTCACTGATCTGGTGTGGAAGTACCAGTGTTGCAATATGTATTGCTATTTGATAAAATAAGTGGTATTGCTATGACTTATGTTTGTGTGTGTGTTTGTGCGCACACGCATGTGTGTGTGTGTGTGTGTGTGTGTGTGTGTGTGTGTGTGTGTGTGTGTGTGTGTGTGTGTGCAAAAAAATCACTGATTTTTATCTGTGCACACACCCAATAATGCTAGGACACATACATTACTCTTCAGGGTATCAGTAAAAATGCAATTAACTATTATATTTCAAAATTAAGACATGAAATATATCACAGAATATTCAGACACTAATATTTTCTGTAAACCAGTTGGCCTTCACACCCCAGACTATATAAGTGGATTTTGACTTGCAATGATTTGTGGCTTCTTCTCTCAACCGCTTCCATTCTAAAACCAGCCTTGCTCAGACGTGTGTGTGTACAAGAGGTTACTGTATGTATTGTCAGGGGCTGGGGATGGTGTGGTAATTATTTGTTTAATTTTCTTCTCAATCACACTAGAGGTGTGCACTTGTGGTCATTATAGCTTGTGTGTGGGCTGGGGAGTGTCATTTTTTTTTCTTTTGTTTTTCTCACAAACCTCAGAGCTGTACAAATAAGGTTTATTTATTAATTTCTATTTATTTCCTGGGGTACTGCACTGATCAGTATTGACCATTTTTAGGCTTAGCCCAGGTGAAATATAAAACATTTCAAAAACAAAAAATACAGGCATGCAAGCAATAACAGTTCAAACTAATTACATAGAAAAAACTATGTATACATACAGTCTAGTAAGCAAGCACAGTGCAATCAAGCAGAGTACTATGAACTGTATATTTATTAGTTTCTAAAGTGGGTCAATCTTCAGTGAATATTGAGAGAGGAGAAAAGACTGAATGGAGATAGGTTAGGTGGCATGTCCTGTGTTGAAGCAGGAGCATTTGGCTTGGATGAAGAAGCGCTGTTTGAGTTACATTCTGAATTTGGAATAAATGTTGATTTCTATAATGATGGAGAGAACTCGCCAAGGATTAGATACCTCAGTGTAGAAAGAACATGCAGTGCTGTGAAGTTTGAATCTAGGGGTAATGAGAGTGGTGTGGCTTGTGATTAATGTCTACTATAGCTTGTGTAGCTGCAGTGTACTGTCTAGGAGCTATAAAGTAGAATACATTACAGTAATCAGTATTTTTTCACTTTCCTCACAGTTACACATCAGAGACATATACAGGTGCTGCCTTTAGGGGGTAAGGGTGAGGAGTGAGGAGATATGCCGTATACTGTATATATATATATGTCAGCAGTCACTTGAAACACATGACAATGACCATCTGAACCTCTGCTTTCATCCCATTCTAACACCAGGGGGATGCACAGACACTGATTGCCTTTTTAGGGGCTTCGGAAGGCAGGCAGTATTCCAAGATAGGATCTGTGTATCCTCACAACCATTGGCTTGTTTAGTCGGAGCTACTATTTTGTCAGCTTTGAACATTAAGCCTTTGGCACAACTTATTATTCCTTGAAAGAAAATAATAAGGCTGAAACTCTTTTCTTACTCATAATTTTTATTTAGGTCACCTTTGTATTAAAAAGTTAGGAAAATGCTTTAAAATGCATCTCAGAGCATCTACCACCCTATGGCTTGTTTCGGCCCCAGCTTAATTGGGTTTAATCTGCTGTCTTGGTCAGAAAAGGTGTGTTGAAAAGACATAAGGAAAACTAAAGCTGAACTGCAGCACTGAATTTCTTTTTTTAATCATAAGTTCTGTTCAAGCTATCATTGGATGAAAAAGGTTGTGCAAAAATTTTACAAAAATGTACTTCAAAGCAACTGGAATGTTATGGCTTCTTGAAAAAGTTAAAGAGTTAAAGCAAAAGCTGAGAAAAGGAGTGAAAAAGTAGTGTGCACAGTATGGGTAGCCCAAGATGGAGAGAAACAGAGGGGAGCACTGGAGGATATGTGTTTGTGTGTGTGTGTGTGTGTGTGTGTGTGTGTGTGTGTGTGTGTGTGTGTGTGTGTGTGTGTGTGTGTGTGTGTGTGTGTGTGTGTTGGGGTTGGGAGTGAAACAGTATTTAGTACCTAGGGCACCATTTCACCTAAGTTCAAACCCGTACAAAGAGCTGTTGTAATGTATCATTGTTGCAGCTAAATGCCCATGACCGTGAATGTTTCTTTGTGAGATGGGCCAGCATAGTGTGGTACACATGCCAGTGCAGCTATAGCTCAGTCTGTGCACACTAATCTTAAAAGTTTGCAGCATGAGCTAAAAAGGTTGCTTAGGATGGGTGGCAGTGACAGGATGATACATAGACTCAAAGTGCCAAGAGGGCCCCCCAAAATACTAACACTGGCCCTATAATGTGCTTCCTTCAACATCACCATAAACCTTATATAAAATGAAAAACTGAATCATAAACCAAATGATTTATCTGAGATTTGTAGCCTACGTTTCTTGAGTTTGTTGAACAAATACAATATGCTTCATTAAGCAACAGCCACAGATATTCTTCGAACATTGCATGGCCCATAACTAAGATGGTGCTTGTTTGCACAAGTCTTTTGTACTTATAAAGCTGTACATGTATAGCATACAGTGCACGGCATAGTAAAATAGGTAAAATACTAGTAGTATTACCTACCCTTATCTGTTTGCTCTGAATAAAGCTTACCCAACATTGTACAGGTCTTCACTGCTTCTGTCATGTCTTCATTCAGCCATTTTATGTATTCATTATATTACAGGCAATGGGCTGGAAAATTAAATTGAATGGAAAATGCACTCCTTCTGAACCTATATTTTATAGCCTATCTGTAGTGCATTTGCACGACATTCTATTCTCTTAAGTCTTATTCTTCTTTCTTTTCTGGCATGTTATTATTTGTTAGGAGAACTCGGGAAGGAACAGCTGTACTCACTGTCAGCATGATATGAAAACCTGTTGTCAAGTGTTTAAACAGAAAATAAAACTAAGTACCCTCTCTCCCTCTTCACAGGCACATACCTTCCTAAGACACCTCCTGAGCCCAGCGGGATGCTGGCAGTAAAGAACATGAAACCACAGGGATGTGTTATCCAGTATTGTGAATGAGACTAATTGTAACCAGATCTTGCCCGCCTCTTTTGCATGAATGATAGGCCACTGGCGTGTGACCTGACTTAGCTATCTTCTTGTAGTGTCCAGACTTGTGTGAGAGGATACGTAATGTCTAGAGGGATGGGAAACACTTTAGAGTACTTGGGGAAGTCGGTTTGCTTTGTAGAAGTTGCAGATGGTATAGTACAGTCTCGTAAAATGAGTCACTTTGAACCCTCAGCAATTCTTAATAGAACTTCTAGCTATAAAAACTTGATAATGGAAAAAGCACTTGAAAAGCATCTTTAAACTCATTACATCTGGCATGCATGAATATGTGCATTGCAATCTAGAGCAAAACAGAGAGAAAACTTTTCTCCTTGTAAGGGTGTACACTTTCATTTACTTTATAATTAAGAGGATTAAAGTTATAAACTAAGCCACTATTGTAACACTAATGTGCATACCTTCCAGGTGAGTTTCATCTCTGGAACTTAAGAGATATGAGTGCATTGTTTTTAAAGTCATTCATTATGTATGTAATTTAGAATGTTACACAGCAGTGCATTCAACAACATTTTTCAATGTGATTTATGATATAGTAGTTGCAAAGAATTGCATCACACAACTGTGCTGAAAAAAAAAGACGTTATTTTCAAAATTAACTTTCTCTAATTGTACAACAGGATTATAAACTTTATATAGTAGCTGATCATAAGGAGACACCCATTTCCCAAACATTAGCTAGCAGTGAATTTATATTACAAAATCAGAAATGTTCATTTATCTTCTTTTTCAGAAATGTTCATAGGTAAACATTAGGCTGGGTGAGCTATTTTAAGCTTATCCAATTTTCCAAAGGTGAGAATCAAACCCTGTATCTTGCATTCAGAAGGTAAATCCCTTAACCATTATGCTTACCCCAACCCCAAAGTGTACTGTCTGCCTATGCATCTACACATCAGAATTTTTGGCGACAACATTCTTAGCTACAGATTCACAAACCCACTTTTACAACTTGAGTGCATGGATTAATGTCTGGATTCAAATCACCTACCTATCTAGGGTCACACACTACAGGACATTGCAGGAATCACAAGAGCCACACAAGAAGTTTTTTTAAATATTAGGCTCATTGGTAAGTACTAGGCTAGCTGCCCTTAAGGGCCAGTTTAAGCCTAGCAAATTTCCCTTCCAAAGGTAAGAATCAAAGCCTGCACCTGTTTCTGTGAAGAAAACACCTTAACCATTATACCAAACCAGCCCCTGAAAATTTGTGAGACTTTTTATAAGCATTTACATTGACAGACTTTCAATTAATCCATTAACAGAGTTGCACAGATTACAGTTTAAACATGTTTTCTCACTGTATGACTGATCAATTCTGCTAGACTCTTTCTTTTAAAAGAATAACTTATTTTTTTTTTATTTTCGGAGAGCATAAATAAGGACTTTGCAATAATTATTTACTTTATGCATATGAAAAATGCATTTGCCGCATGTATGCATGTATGTATACATATACCATCAACACATAGACATACAGATAGTAATATATACATAAACATAGACACAGTAAAAGGTTCACACACACACACACACACACACACACACACACACACACACACACACACACACACACACACATAGACATGTATATGCATGCATATTACATATGCAATGTGTATCCATGCATAAACACACACACACGCGCGCACACACACACACACACACACACACACACACACACACACACACACACACACACATATATACAGACATGTATGCTGATGTTCATGTGTTTATGCCTGCACAGACATACAGACATCCACAAACATACATATCCACTTAAAAGGAAACTTGTGAGCTTTATCTTCCATTGTCTTCTCTGCTTTCATGTAACAAATCTTTAGTTTCTTTGCTCATTAATTTGCTTTAATTTTTGAACAAAAAAAATGACCTCACTACTATACTAAGCTGTTTAAAAATATAACAAAGATAAGTCAGCCAACATACAAGAAGTAAAACACAACATTAAACTCAGTCATACTATTATAAAACAACCCCACCCTGTAATCATTGCCAGGAAAGTACTTCTTCAATAATATTTCCCATATGATTTCCTAACCATCTCTTTGCACTGATCTTGCTGCACATGTAACACCCCTTTGTACACCTTCATGTTTTCCTTCCTTATACTTCTCCCATCCCAGATGTTTTTGCCCTTCCACCCCTGCCCCCCCCCCCCGTGTTAATGGTTAAGTCATATGTCTACTGTTCTGCTCATGTTGTGGTCTGTCAACCTCAAGCAATACAAATTTCTATTCCCTAATAATATCTAACTATAGATGTTTTCTTCACTTTTTCTGTCCCTGCTGCCTGCAGACCGTTTGTACCTTGATCTTAACACGTCTGCCATCTAGGTGGCTGTTATGCCCAACAGCACCCCCTTCGTATGCCAGCACACACTGAAGGATTGGGTATACGCACCCCCTTCGTATGCCAGCACACACTGAAGGATTGGGTATACAACAGGCAGATGCAAGGGATCACCCTGGCTCTGCAGTTAACGTAAACCTTAGCTGCATACCATGCCCTTTATGTAAGCAGGAAAAAGAATGCCATGTTATATAGGAAATAAGAAGAGAAACAGCAAGAAATTAAGGAGACAAAAAGCCCTAATGAAAAGTTTTTGGAATGTTGGAAGAAAATTAGAGTGACACGTAATTATCCACATATTTTGTTGAACAAGTATGATAGAGTTTGTCTAAAGATAAACCATTGTGCATTATACAAAGAATAAATGTTGCCACTGAATAGCTACAATACATCATTCATCATTTAGAGCTATAAATTACAAAATAGTGTATATATGTGCATAGAAAAGATTTTTTTTTGTTGGTCAGATTGAAATTATAGTGTTTTTTTTGGAATGTTGAAAAGTGAAAGAATTTTGAACACTTTGCAGATAGAGCAAGACAATGTTTGCAGACTTATTCATTTCCTGAAATACCTACAAATATTATTTATTAATAACACACTGGCCAAGGTCTACCTGATATATATCAGAGAACATATGGTTGTATATGAAGCAGAAATAATGTTTTTCATTCATTAACAGTGAAATAAGAATTTTAGAGATGCTCTTTACTTTTGCATAACAAACAGTGTTATTGTATGATTAGAGATGCCTTGCTGCAGTTCATCTTGTTAACGCATTGGTTCTTACACAGACGTGATTGGCATGAAATCTGGGTTGCCCTCTAGCCTGGAAGAGCATACACATCTGAACAGCAGAGTTCCCATGATTCCTGTGACATGCTCTTTTAATACAGTACCCCAAAGATGACATAGTAAATTATATACGCAGCTTATTATATGTTCTGTATGTCCAGTACAACAGTATGCGTATATTTGAAGACAGAACAACTAACAATATTATTGCGCAATACACATATTTTACTTGCTAAATTCTCTCTCTCTTTCTTTCTTTCTTTGTTTTTTAATGATCACACATCCCTGATTATTTAAAAACTGAATATCTGTCTGGAGACTCAGTCAGTTCAGGAAAGCAGATAACAGCTAATCACAGGAAAATGATCCTTTATGGAGGTAAGGACACATTATCTGATAAAAACAAAACCTGAAATACATTACTGTGAAGATTCCAATCACTGACTGTACTGCCTTGTGAATCAAGAAAGGGATGTAATGAAATCACTGGGAGTAGAATGGCAGTGGACATAGGTAATCTGGTACCAGATAAATTAATCTCTAATTTCATCCCCTTTCACCCCCCCCAATCCCAGATCATATACCAATATCCACACACACCCCTAATCTACAAAGAACAAGTTGTCAAAGCACTGTTCAAGGCTAAAAAGGCTGACTCTTTGGGGCTAGATTACATGCCAGCCTACTGAAACAGGACCTGTCAACCCCCTTACAGAGGCTTTCAATATCAGCCTTCAAACAGGCTTTTTACAAAATGAACTGAGGGCAGCAAAAGTCATCTCCCTGCAGAAAGGTATGGCATAATGGACTCTGCTATTTATAGATCCATAAATCTGACCAGCCTTATTTGTAATTCTATGGAAAGGATCATTAATAATTAAGGGCACAGGAAACTTACAAACTCTTGACTCTAGCCAGTTTATTTTTGTCAAAGGCAGATCTGGCCTGCTTAAACTGGTTGACTTCTTCTAGAGGGTTACTGAAGCAATGAATGAGGAAAAATCAGTACACACTGCATATCTAGATCCCACAAAGGCATTTAATGCCATTCCAGCGTAGGCACAGTTTATGAAAACTCCTCCAGCCTAATGTAAATCCCTACATAACTCATTGGATAGCAAATTGGCTCAGTAATAGAATCAAAGAATTTTGAGTGGGTAACTTTAACTCCTCCAAAAGATCTGCTACTACTGGCATACCCTAAGGTTCAGTACTTGAGCCACTCATCTTTGGTTTTACTTCACGAAGGTCAAAGCTAATGTTAAGGGTTTATGGCTGTCTGTCCAAGTTTGCAGGTAACTGGATATGAAGCAGAAATAATGTTTTTGCCATCATAATGTTGGTGCTATGATAAACTCCCCAGAAGACATCAAAATCCTCCAAGAAGCCCTCTCCCAAACAAATAGCTAGTGTCTAAAAGCATGACCAAAACCTAAACACTAAAAAATGTATAATAGTATCCTTTGGCAAGTATGATGTCACATGTAACTATCACATCGGCAACACACTCCTGACATTTATCCTCTAGGTCAGAGCTGTGAATCTTTGTAGACAATGAACTTTCCTTTGATCACCAGGTATCCAGTATTGTAAGAAAGTCTTTCTTCATTAAGCAGATTATTAGTACGGGTATGGCATCCAGCTGTAGTCATGTCATGATTCTTCTGTATTTGGCACTTATTATACCAATGACATAGTATAATGCCTCCTTTTGTATGTACCTGGCCAAATATTTGACACAGCTTGACTGATCATAATGCTTTCTTACCATGAAAATCAAGGACCTAAATCATAAAAGCTACTCTGACCATCTCAAAGCTCTGCCATTCTTCTCTGGCTGCTGAAGAGTGATCTCTGTCTGCATACAGAGTCACAACTGGTTCCATCCTTTCAGACCTACTGCACATCTTGAAGTCCAGTGGTAGTATAAACACCCACTCAAGAGATTTTAATCTCTTCTGCAACATAAACAGAACATGTTAGAGGGCTAAATACATATTATTATTCTGTAGACTTTTTTATGACCATACTTAAATGTTTTTTATTATATATTGTTTTTATTCTATTTTTGGTCTACCATATGTTGTCTATTGTATTATTCATATTGTTTTGCACATGGAGCTTTTCTCCCCGGGCCTCTACTGAAAATGGACATATATCCAGCTAGACCAGCCCGGTCAACAAATGTAAAATAAAATAAATAAAAAATATTACAGGGAATACCACGTCTTTAGAGTCATCTTCATCTCCACATAAAGCAAAGTATGTCTCTTACTTTATTAAAGAATAAATAATCTGAACAAATGGATGGGAAAACATAAATTTACCTGTGGTTGAATACCTTTGTTTCTGAAGGATAAAGGTAACATGTAAATATCTGGGCTCTGGATTATTCATACTTCTAATAAGAAAACTATAGAATTCTTGAGAATGCATGGCTAGGCTTCAAAATAAATTCTAATAGATTTGTAGCCTATTAAGTAGCTATAAACCTATATACCTACTCAGGAGTGTGTTTTCTAACCAATTTTTCTATTACAAATTCCACAAATTATTTATTTTGTTTTTGAGAACTTCCTTAGGGGGATTTGCAGATCCATTGGTTCAAAGGTGTTCACTTCCATGTTCTGGCATTAATCATTTTTATCATTTCAATCTGGTGGGTGTAGGGTTACCACATGTCCCACTTTGCGAGGGACAGTCCCTCTTTGGGCAGTTGTGTCCTGCAAAAAAATTGTAAAACTGGCAAATGTCCTGAGATTTTAGGACAAAATAATTTCCTATATTTTATGTAATATTGCAAAAAACAGTTATTCTGTATCTGAAACACCTAAATGTTATAAGAAACAGAATAAGCAACTAAAATGCTACAAGAATAAGCTTTTATTTAAGCAAAAAAGTGAAGTTCTGTCCTTTGTACTTGCCTTGGGTATGTTTTAGCCTGCAAAATCTGATGTTTGTACCAAAAATATCCTACTTTGGACAATTGAAAAGGTTGCAACCCTAGGTGGGTGCTGTGTTGAACTTCTGTTTAGAACAGAGTATAATAATGACATGGAATGCTTATTTATTGACGTGACATTATATAAGAAGTATACATCCTACATAGATTTCTCTTAAATACGGAAGCTTTATTTTGCTGCTACATTTCATGCTGTTGAAGACTTATGCTGCTCTGGACCAGCAATTGTCTTATATAACCAACTGAATGCTTTGTTGTTTGACATTACGTTCACAACAAATCTGTACATTTTGAAGTCCTTTGGGCAGGCATACTCTCACCGTATCTGTTGGGAAATGGTCTGTGGATGTAAACATAGCTATTCTGACCATTGTAAAGTAACTCTTGCTGTGGTATGGACAGTATATATTGCCTGACAAAAGCAAATTCAAAGGAAGCAATGAATGCATTACATGTGGTATCAGTGCTGTATTATAAGTCACAACTGAGATACACTAAAATCCTAGAGAGTGTTTACTAGGCTAATGACCACAAGGCCCATTTTAAACCTAGCCATGGATCCCAAATCTCTGACAAGTTCTGGTATCCTTGAATATTGTAAGCAGGTACTTGGCAGATGAAACATTTACAAGCAGGGCCTGGGAGATGAACCATTTACAGGCTGCCTGTGTCCATTAAAGACATAGGTGCCAAACTAGGGATGAATTACCTGTTCCCCATCCAATTGTCCAAGTTATACTTGAATTGGGTTAGGGAAGAACTCTGCTTCACATGGATGGGGAACTTGTTCCAGAGAAGGGATAGTCTCTGGAATACATACCTATCTCTCCAGCAGGTCCTATTTATATCACAGGCAAGGTTTAAGTCCTTAGAAGGGGTAATTCTGGTGCTGCTTGTTTTGTGGATATGCAGGAGGTCCATAAGAATGGGGTCTGACAATGCCCTGTATGCCAGGCATAGATCTCCCCTCAAAAGCCTGTAGGAGACAGCATGCAGGGATAGGGCCTTGAGGCGGTCTGCATAGGACATTTTACTTACTCCCTGTGTTCTTTTAGTGAGGAACCTCTGTGGACATTCCACTTGTTGGTTATGCCTGGTTAGATACATACCAAAAGGAGCATTTACTCAATGATATGTCTGATGACTACAGTGGAACAATGACTTCCTTGGACCTAGATGTCCTACCTTTGTTTATAAGTTGAGTAACAGAGAATGATTTCCTCACTACTGATGTGCGTACCAATGTCCCTGACTACTGGGTTAACTGTAAATGTGTTGTTAATATGATAGTTACCAGGGGTGGATGACTTCCTGAAGGATACTTTTATGCATTTCTTGGCATTTGGTTTTAATCCATGGCTCTGACAGCAATTTTTTGTTTGTGTCAGCCCTTCCTTTAGATCATTGGTATTGGTGTGGGATTCAATGTCAGCTTCTAATTTGCAATCATCTGCAAATTTAGTCAGCCAGAGGCCATTGACATTTGGCCTTGATTTGAGAGAAGCAAATCCCAAAAAAGAAGCGGTCCCAGGACCGATCCCTGATGGACTCCACTTGTGACTAGCCTCTTAGTAGAGGTGAACTCCACAATTCTAAATTCCTGGATTCTGTCTGTGAACCAGTTGTTTATTCACTGGGTGACATTAGGGTTTGTGCCTAACCTCCTGAGTTTGTCAACAATCCCTGAATTGTGTATTGCATCAAATCCCTTGGCCAGGTCAAGGTTCAGAGGTTCATAGGTTCATAGGTAGGTACTAGGCTATTGGCCGTAGGGCCTATGTAAGCCTAGCCATCAAGGTTCCCTGGCTTTCGCCACCCAGGAAAGTTATTTTCCTGTGCCCCTGTCAAGCAGAACCACAGAAATGATCCCTGGGGTATATTTCCTAATTCCCATCCATTCATCAAGATTTTTCTTGAAAAGTGCTAATGAGGAACTTTGCTTGACATAGATAGGTAGCTTGTTCCAGTGTATGAGAAGTCTGTGGGACAGGAATCTATCCCTCCAGCATGTTCTATTTATTGTAGTGACAAGGCTTAGGTCCCAAGAGCGTGTATCCCAGAGGGATTGGGATTTCTTTAGGAGCAGTATGTCCAACAGCTCTGGGTTTGACATAGCTTTATATGTTAGGCAGAGATCACCTTGGAGTAGGTGATATGCTATGGAGTAAAGCTGGAGTTTTTTGAGACAGTCAGCATAGGACATCTGTTTGAGGCCCATAATCCTGTTTGTGAGGTACTTCTGTGGCATTTCCAGCTATTGCAGATGTCTTGTGAGGTACATTCCAAAAGGGGCATTGTACTCAATAATGGGTCTAATGAGAGTCAAGTAGAGGGGAACAATGACCTCTTTTTTCCTGGATGAGAACCCTTTTGTGATAAGGTGTGCCACATAGAAGGATTTCCTGA
This sequence comes from Protopterus annectens, assembly GCF_019279795.1. Taxonomy (NCBI): domain Eukaryota; kingdom Metazoa; phylum Chordata; order Ceratodontiformes; family Protopteridae; genus Protopterus; species Protopterus annectens. Next base: position 381,775,954 of record NC_056728.1, read on the forward strand.
CTACTGTGGTGATGTGATTATCAAATGAGTGATTACTGTCCACCTGAGTCCCAAGGTCTCTTATCATACCTTCAGCATTAAGTGGACTGCCGCCTATGTGATAGTTCATGGGAAAAGAGTTTTTATCAAAGGGGATGACAATGCACTTTTTGGCATTCAGCTTGAGGCCATGGCTCTGACACCAGGCATCTGTCTCAGTGAGGCCCTTCTGTAGGATGTCCACTTTGTTTGGGGATTCAACTATGTCACCTAGTTTGCAGTCATCTGCGAACTTCATCAGCCAGAGGTCCTCTGTGTTAGCCCTTACTTCAGAGAAGTAGATGCCAAACAGGAGAGGACCCAGGACTGAACCCTGTGGTACTCCACTTGTCACTGGTTTGAAGTCAGATTTGGAGTCTGCAACTTTTACAGTGTGGGATCTGTCAGTGAGCCAGGTGGAAAACCATCTCATGATGTATGGATTTATATCCAGTTTAGTGAGTTTATCTATAATTCCAGAATGGAGGATGGTGTCGAAAGCCTTGGTGAGGTCAAGATAGGCTGTGTGGACTGCCTTGCCCTCATCTACGGCTTTGGTGACTGTTTCAAAGAAGTCAATCAGTTTCAGTAGGCATGATCTGCCTTTCACAAACCTGAGCTGGGTGGGGTCCAGAGCCTGGAGGTTACCCATGTCCTTGTTTATGAGTTCCATGATGATGCATTCCATGGCCTTGCAGACCAGGCTCGTCAGGCTAATGGGGTGATATTTCCTGGGCTAATAAAAAATGCTCACAGTCTCATAACTCAATAAAACACAAATAGCAAGCTTCACATAGGCAAAATCGCAGATATTTTCTTCACCACTTTATTTGGTACCTCGGCCTTTCGCCTTCAAAGAATAATTACCTTCTAGTGCTCCCTTCCTTTATACCCCATTCAATATACACACATATAATTAATCAATTAACTTTTTTAAAAGCATATGCATCTTCAGTTTCATTTAAATACATTCTTATAAATAACTACATTCAAACTTCTAATATCAGGTTATTATCATGTGCATCACTCTAACTATGTATTCTAACACATTTTATTTATTACATAAATATCAAATACATTATAATGTCAAATTACCATCAATATTCAAGCATCTAGGTTGCAAAGTTTTATAATTTATAATGCATCTACATTCTAACTTATCTAAATCATCTTTAAAACTTCCCCCATCTCTAATAAGTGGTCATGCCAAAACACTGCAAAACAGACTAACATTATTCCCCCCATGTGTGGACCAAAAGTGCTCAGCCACTGAACTAAACATATTTCTATTTTAATGCACATGATAGTAGCCTGATATTAGAAGTTTGAATGTAGTTATTTGTAAGAATGTATGCAAATTAAATTGAATATGCATATGCTTTTAAAAAAGTTAATTGATTAATTATATTTGTGTATATTGAATGGGGTATATGTAATTATTCTTTGAAGGCGAAAGGCTGAGTTACCAAATAAAGTGGTGAAGAAAAAATCTGTGATTTTTGCCTATGTGAAGCTTGCTATTTGTGTTTTCTTGATAGTTCCTGGGGTCTGTGGTGGCTCCCCCTTTGTGGAGTGGTATAACTGTTGCTGTGTGCCATTCAGTGGGTACAAAGCTTGTCGTGAGGCTATGATTGAATATGGTGACTAGGTGGGGGGCCAGTTCATTCTGAAGTTCATGTAGAATGCAGCCTGGGATGTTGTCCGGTCCCATGGAAGCTGTGTTTTTGGCTTTGGAGAGTGCAGTTTTCACCTGTGCAGTTGTGATTGCAGGGGCTCTGCATTCTTCCAGTCTAGATATGGGCCCTTTAGGGGATGGGGGGGTAAGAACTATCAGCCAGGATGTTGGTGATATCAGTTGGTTCTGTAATTTGCATGCCATTGTGCTATATCTCAGAGCAGACCTGGATGTTGCCATTGAGATTCTTGACATAGCTATAGAATGCTTTGTGGTTGTCCTTAGAAGCAGTGGTAATCTTGGTTTCTTTGCTAGCTTTGAAGGATTTAATGAAGGATCTCAGTTTCTTACTGAGGCTGACCAGGGAGCTCCTCTACTCTTGGGATTTTACTTTCTTCTGCAACAGTTCTTCCTTATGTTGTAGAGTTTGTTTATGGCAGGGGACCACCAGATTGGCTTCCTTTTTTTGGAGGATAGTGTCTTGGTTCTGTTAGGGATAACACGATCCATCACTCGTGTAAGTGCTTATAGAGTGCATTTGTGTAGGATTCTGCAGTCAGAACTACATTACCTATCTGCATGGATGTTGTGAAGTTTGCCACTTCTGTCTTAAGAAGCATGAATATGGCTTTGGAGAAATTTTTTACAGTGGTTTCCTTAATGGGGGGGGGGGGGGGTGAGGGCAGGATGTGGATATCTATGGTGATTAGCTTATGGTTGGATCTGACCAATGAGGAGTTGACTTCAGGTGTGGAACACCGATCACACGTGTTGGTAACAACTAGGTCTAGGATATTGTTGCCTCTGGTAGGGGTGTGGATAATTTGATCCAGGGCACTGGAGTTTATGCATTCTAGAAAGCGTTGAGTGAAGGAGTTAACACATAAGTAGCTTTCCCAGTTAATGGTGAGGTAGTCGAAATTGCCTATTATTAGGGTGTTTGGTTGGACCCTAATATTTTCCAGTATATCAAGAAAAGAGGAGTGGGAGTCCTGGGGCATGGTGGGGGATCTGTAGCAAGCTACAATTTGGATTGCAGTTTTGTCCAGAGTTAGTTGCACTTGGATAATTTCAGATGCATTATGTTGGGCAAGTAGCCTGGAGGTGTGGATATCCTTAATGAATACAGATACACCTCAGTCTTTGGTGTTCCAGTCCATGTTGGATGGCCGAAAGGTATTTATTTATTTATTTATCATTTGTTGACTGGGAAAGTCCGACTAGGTTCCACAAAGCCTGTTATCAGTGGAGGCCCGGGGAGAAATGCTCCAGATGCATGTCTTTGGAATGTGGGAGGAAACCGGAGTACCCGGAGGAAACCCATGCGAACACAGAGAGAACATGCAAACTCCACACAGAAGGCACCCCAACTGAGAATCGAACAGGAGAACCTCTTGCTGTGAGGTGACAATGTTAACCACTGCACCACTGCGCCGCCCATGGTATGAGTTATAGCCTAGTAATGCAGGGGTGCTCTATGGAGCCTTGAACCCAGGTTTCAGTCACAGCACAGATATTGATGTTCTCCATTTTAAGGAGTGCCTTGAGTGAGTGCATTTTGAGGCTTAGACTTCTAGCATTGAGTAGCATTACCCCCAAGGTTTTGTTTGCCTGTAAGGTGGTGGGTTTGTCATTTGGACTTTGCCTAAAAAAGGCACTATAGGGGCTTCAAGAGCCTTAGCCAGTATCCAGAAGGCCAGGGGTGATAAGTGCAGGCCATCTCTGCCAAAGCATCGTGGCCTGTCGACCATGTTGTCCCAGGCAGACAGATACTGGATCCCCTTAGAATGACACCAAAAGCTTAGCAAATTATTGAAGTCAATCATTTTGTCCTTGTACTGTGGTGTCATTCTGGGCAAAGGTAGGATGCTACTCAGGGTTAGGGATATACCTGCCTGGATTACAAGATTGGAGAGCTCTTCTGTGTCTCTTTTCATGTAGTCCAGGGAGATACATCTCAGGTCATTCACACCAACATGGACAATGACTGAGTCATATTTGTACTTGTTGTGGAGTGACCTGGGTGCGTGAGTTATGTGACAGATCTCCTTGTCTGGTCTCATGAGTGGAGCATCAGTGTGCCTGACTACAGAGTCAACTATGACTAATGTGTTGGATATGTTGTTTTGCCTTATGGGCTGTGGTTGAGTGGCACACTGAGTCTGTGTGTTATGTGTCTTTTGGGGTGTGTTGAGGGGTGGAGGTTGCTTGTGTTTCTGCTTTGGAGGTCTCTGTTACTTGGGAAGATTATTATTGAGAGCCTCAACAAATGATTTTGTGTATCTATGTATGGGTTTTGGTGATGCAATTCTAGTGGGTTTATGTGATGAGTGCGGTGTGGTGCATGTGTTTACCTTCTCCTCTTGAGTGACAAGTTCAGTCTTGGTTTGAGAGAGCTTTGCTTCCAGTTTGGCTAGAGAAATGCATCTCTCACAGGTTGTAGTGTTGGGTGGTAGGAGGAGAAGGTCATCAGTGTACATGATGCAGTTGCTACATTGTCCCAAGATGCCCAGATTCTCAGGTAGACAGGAGAGAACACCGGGAGCTGTCCCTTGGACATGCCTGGGTAAGAGAACACTGGGAGTTGTCCCTTGGACATGCCTGGGTAAGAGAACACCAGGAGATGCCCCTTGGACATGCCTGGGTAAGAGAACACTAGGAGCTGTCCCTTGGACATTCCTGGGTAAGAGAACACTAGGAGCTGTCCCTTGGACATGCCTGGGTAAGAGAACACCGGGAGCTGTCCCTTGGATATGCCTGGGTAAGAGAACACTAGGAGCTGCCCCTTGGACATGCCTGGGTAAGAGAACACCGGGATCTGTCCCTTGGACATGCCTGGGTAAGAGAACACCGGGAGCTGTCCCTTGGACATGCCTGGGTAAGAGAACACCGGGAGCTGTCCCTTGGACATGCCTGGGTAAGAGAACACTAGGAGCTGCCCCTTGGACATGCCTGGGTAAGAGAACACTGGGATCTGTCCCTTGGACATGCCTGGGTAAGAGAACACCGGGAGCTGTCCCTTGGACATGCCTGGGTAAGAGAACACCGGGAGCTGTCCCTTGGACATGCCTGGATAATCACTATTTTCCTCTAGACAAGTGAGGAATGTAAGTACTAGAGCTGTTTTCCTCTATGCAGCTGAGGAAGAGAAGTACAAAAAACTGTTAACCACTAGGTAGTAAGGAAGGTTGAGTGCAGTAGTAATTTGTAGTTTATTTAGTGCTTACAACAGTTCTGAACCAGTGCTGAGCACGAAAAAGCAGATTCAAGTGCTAAAATTAAGAATCTGGCTAGTTCTAAGGGTAAAACTGAAGAGCAGACTTTATGGTGTCAGGAATAGTTTAACCCCAGCTAAGTGGAGCTGCATGATGTGCAAACCTGTGCAAACCAATGCAAACATGGGTTTTTAACTCAGAAAGTTGAAAGGGATAGAAACCAGCCCAAATCAGCCAATAAGGTTAATTTAGGAGCTGGAAATTACTCCTCTTGTGACAGATAGGGTGTTCTAATGCTTACCACATTCATTGATAAGCAGAAAGACCTCCGACTACCACAACAAGGTCTGGACCACTCAGAAACACAGACTAAATTCCTGAAACTAGCAGATCTGGGATCTGGACTATTCTAGTATTGGAGCAGTACAGATAGTATTTTTTTTAACTTAAGCAGCAAAGAGCAATTAAAACAGTAAAAATGCACAGAAAAGGCTGTCACACTTGAATGTAATGCCTACAGTACTAAATGCAGTTCAAATTTAATTTTTAAGCAGATAAATCAAGTGCACACAAAGTAAAATGATTTAACAGTAAAATGCAGCAGAAATAGAGCAGAACCACAGTAAAAATGGAGTTTTAAAGTGCAATTAGCAAAAAAACAGTTAAGAGAAAGCCAGAAAAGGTACTTACATCAACAAAAAGTCTCTCCTTCTTATTTCTGGTGGTGTAGTAGTCTGCAGGATGCTCAAACAGGGTCCGTTGAGCTAAAACAAGTGCAAACCCACACAAACAGAGGTTTTTAACTTAGAAAGTTGAATGGGATAGAAACCAGCTCAAAACAGCCAATAAGATTAGTTTCAGAGCTGGAAACTACTCCTCTTGCAACAGATAGGGTGTTCTAATGCTTACCACTCTCACAAGCAGAAAGACCTCCCACTATCACAACAAGGTCTGGACGACTCAGAAACACAGACTAAAGTCCTTAAACCAGCAGTGGACGGTGTGAACCAATGTGTCCTCATCCATTCCTTTGGTAACCTTCTCAAAGAAGTCCACCAGGTTGAGTAGGCATGACTTGCCCTTGATGAAACCAAATTGGGTTGGGTCTAGTGCCTGAAGGTTTACTATGTCATTATTGATCATTTCCATGATAATTATTTCTATGACTTTGCATATGAGACTAATGAGACTTATGGGTCTGTAGTTTCCAGTGTCTGTAGATGCCCACCTTTGTGCAGAGGGATGACTGTTGCTGTTCTCCATTTATGAGGCACAAAGCCTGTTTGGAGGCTACAGTTAAATAGCAATTCCAGAGGGCCTGATAAGTCATGTTTCATGCTATTTAGAAGGCATCCTGGGATATTGTCTGGGCCTACTGATGTTGTGTTCCTGGCCTTAGAGAGAGCATTAAGGACCTTTTCCCTAGTGATAGCAGGGGGGAGTTATATTTGAGGAAAGGTTGAGGGGGGAGAGAGGGGTAAAGTTAGAGCTGAATTTGTCAGCCAGTAGGTTTGCTATATCTTCTGGCTCAGTATAGGTGGCTCCAGTTACAATGAGCTCTGCACACAACTGTGTATTTATTACGTCTGAGGTTATGACCATAGCTAAAAAATGCCTTGTGGTTGTCCTTGGGTTGGGATTACAAATTTACCTCAAATTTGCCTTTGCTAATCTTTATTTGTTCTCAGAGTTATTTATATAGTTTGATGAGACTGCTTTTATCCTGCTGGGTGCTGCACATTTTAATTGTTCCCTGATTTTCTTCCTTCTCTTATACACCCTTTTGATTTTGTGATTCCACCAGGGTGCCTTGCTTTTTTAAGTTAGTTCTGTACTTCTTCCTGTTGGGTGCAGGTGCTTCTATACAGCTATTTACATGCATATATAGGGCTTCTGTGAACAGTTATACATAGGCATCAGACTCTTCTCATGGATTATGGGGGCTTGAAATTTTGCCAGTCTATCACTTAATAGCAGGAACTTAGTGTTAGTGTAGTTCCTGAATATTCTGGGGTTAGCTGGGGGTCCAGGTTTTATTTTTACTTCAAAGGAGACCATTTTGTTGTCTGACCTTATCAGGGAAGACATTACTCTAGGAGGTGGCAGCACTCTCCCATATCAGTGAGGGTCAGATCCAGTACTCTTCAGTGTGTTTTCTTCAGGGATGTTCACTACTACAATCAGACATTATTCATTATGAACGACTTGCATTGCAGTTTTTGTGTGAGCATCTGGTCAGTCCACAGAGGAGAACAATGACTTTGAATACTTCTTTACTGACGTTCATTCCACCAGAAATATAAATCGTCCAAATTATTAATTAATAATTATTAATAATAATTAATTAGTCCAAACCACTGTTTATGGTGATATAAAGTGCACGGTAAGAAATTTATAATGTTTTTAAGATACATTGTACTAATATTGACATTTTCTAAGTTTAAGACTAATATCTCATGATCAGTAATAAATTGTGCATTTGGAAGGCAGCAGGCACCTGCAAGTCAACTGCATGTGTTATTTATTCAGGGTGAAAATATTCTTATGAGATGTATAGGCCTCAAGTTATCAAATATCATTTGCAAAATATCATGAAAAATTGTCTATATCTGCTTTAATAAATCCAAAATGGTATGTGATACTGCCATGTGTCATGTCTGCAAGCTGTTAGGTTATGGTAGATACCCACAGTGAAAACATTATTGTGGGATCTATGGGGCTCAAACTACTGAAGTGTGTTGGCAAAAGGCAATGAAAAGTATGCAACAGTTTATATATTTTAGCTAATAAAATATGTATGGGCCTAGGCAAAAAGTATTTAAAAAAAAACCTGACTCTCCACACTTAGGTAAGAAACACAGCTACAGTTCTAAGTGTTTGTTCAAGACACACTCTATTAATATTAATGATAGAGTAATACTGAACCTAACATCTCATTAACAGGAGCTCTTGCAGTATGGAGCATGGTACCATCTACATGCTGGCATGATGCACTAGGCATGTACATTAAAACAGCATGAGATTTATGGGGCTGGATATATTAAAGATTGTTTGCTAACAGGTAGTAAAAATATTACACATCTTCTATATTTATATTAGTTACGCAGAAAAGAAGAGAGCTGGTGCCACACTGATGGTGAAATATACAGGCATATAACATGCAATACTGTTAGGAAAGGGTTTTTCATAAAATAATGCATATGATTAGAGACAGGAGGAAGGTTATGGTTAGAACACATAAGTAAGGATGGGTAGGGAATCTTTGTATCCTAACCCTAAACCTGCCCCTGCCTTGAAACCTAACCTTACACATTACCTTATGAAAACCCTTTCCATAACATACCACTAAACAAGACACTCACACACTCAGTACAAACTAGCACATGCACAACAGCAAATCTACCTGCTTCACTAGCCCTTACTCTGTACCCTAACCCAGAAATACTCACTAACAACAATAAATCTATCCCCTTCTCCAGCTCTTTCTCTAACTCTAACCTGCAAACACTTGCACATACATTCCTACCACTAATACTAAAACTTTCAATGTATCCAAAAGTTTTGGCATCAGAATACAACTCACAATGTCAATACATGCGTATCCAAAATGGAAAAGGAGCAGTCAGTGTGTCCTGACTTTTGAAAACTCCTGCCTTTACCAATCAGTGATTTTAGAAAAAAAGACAGCAGAAAACTCTACTGACAAAGTATGCATTTGACAGAATGTACTGCAACCAAACACATGCACACACACACACACACACACACACACACACACACACACACACACACACACACACACACACACACACACACACACAAATACGCGCGCGCGTGTGTGTGTGTGTGTGTGTGTGTTTGTAGTAAAGCAAGGTCCACCACTTGTGGAGAGAGCAATAATTTGATAAAGTGAATTTACGTTAATAAAACTTAGAAATCTCTGTCTGTATGTGTTGCTGGCTGCATTGGAGCTGCATTCATATGCCAGTTTTGGAGGAGGGTAGGAAAAGTTTCCCATAAGTATATCTGGCATGATGGAGAGCTTTTTCATCTAATTTAGGGGATCAGCATACTTAGAAGAGGTCATAGAAGGTGACCTATAATTGGTAATGTTATGCTAGGCAGTTTTATTGAGAGTTGCATGGGCCTCTACAAGTTCCAGTAAGGTGTCATGCATGATCTGCTATAAAACAATAGGTTCCCTAACAGTTACGGTTATGGCTCACAGTTCTCTGTGGACATAAACACATGGTAGATGCAGACTTCTTGCAAGGATATAGAGTTATCTTTATACTGGAGCCACATTTTTTAACTATATAGATATGTATGTCTTCAAAGTAGAGAAAATTCTCAAGCTCATATAGTTTGTTCTTCAACTTCTAGCATTGAATAGGACTAACTTGATATTATTCAAATTAAAATTTGCTAGGTAGGTATGTTTAGAAAAAAGGCAATATGGAAGTAGTGGAAGCTGGTCCATGCTTACTTCTGGTGGAATCACTGCGATCTTCATGGAGGCGATTGCTCTAAGATCAAAGCCAAAATCATCTTACCTTCACATTTAGTTGGCAGACACAAGCCAGCACCATGACATATATGTTTAAAGCCCTGACTATTGCCCAGGTGACCCTGGTTTGATTTGTGGCTTATGCATCTGAGAGGTTGTCAGGGAGGGATGGTCATGTCCATCTCAATGAGGAAAGCATTCCTCTCTACATTCCCATGTTCAACACCTAGTGGAAGATAGGGACACAGGGTGGGGCATTATCCAAAGAGGGGAAGGGGGAGACATTGGCTGAGCTGCTGAGGAATCTGAATGTTATACCAGCACATTCCTATTACACACCCACCCCTCAGACACTGCAGGTGACTGCATGGAGGAATGGGAAGGTAGTGCATAAGTAGTAGAAACATCCAGCAGCAGTTTGATGTAGTTCTGGGATGCCTTGATATTCTCATAGACCTGAACCTTATCACAGTTAGTACAGTAGAGGTCAGGAGAGCTTTGTACACCTAATGAATGAGTACAGGCACTGCGCCCTGCTGATCATTAGGTGCATTGGAGAAAAAAGTAATCTAAAAAAATGGTTGCCAAGGATACCTGTAAAGGCCACAGTGCCAGGACATGTCTATCCTCACAGGTATGCCTAATATCATGTAACAGGTGCATTGCTCATTGATTAATAGGCATACAGTGCAGGTATCTATTTCTGTTTACATATGCGTATGCTATTATCACACGTGGTAATGTCAGTGCAACCACCATGAGCCTGGTGGTTACAGAAACACTAATGACGAGCCTCACACAACACTGGACTATAACAGCTGTGTCATTTCCTCATCTATAGTGGATGTGTATTGTTGAGAAGGAAAAAAGACATACCACTTATACTTGATGCAAGAGTTAATTAGCAACAATGTGTTTCTTTATTTATTTATATATTTGTTATTGTGAGCTAGGTGGACTAGACCACTGGAGTTATTTCTTCCAGCTATGACCTAGTTGCAATAAAGCAAGTTTGTAGTGCAATTTTAAAATATGATTTTAATAGATCTGCGTTAGTATATTCAACATAAATTGAACCAAGACATAAGTTACAGTAGATACATATATATGCTCATCCACTCACTGGTACTTGTTATATAATACAGGTTCTACTACCTGAGTAATTGAGAAATGAGCAGTATTATTAAGCCAAAAAAACACTTCATACATTTATCACAAACCACTGCATTAATGAAGAAGCATAACTCACTACTGTAGATATAATTCCCCAAAGGTCATTATAGCAAATGATAACAGGAAAACAATGAGAAAGCCAAAGGAGACACCAAAGCAATTGTGAATTTTGTGGAGTATGCATTCCACTATTGCATAAACCCTTTCAAAAATACCAGTTACACTAAACTTAGTACAGTTGAAATTACATGCCAATGGTTTGTTGCTCACTGAATATTCCTGTTCTTTATTTAAGCTAATAAAAAAAGGATACAAGTGGTGCTGGGTTTAATGGGGTACTACAGGATCCTTTTAAGTGATTCACTATTCACATTTTAAGTCCATTTTACATTATCTTTTTCCTGCTGAGATATGCTTGATAAACTTTGCAATCCTTTATCTATCTACCTATACATGCATGCATGTATGCAAGTGTGTAGTGTACATATGTATGTATGTATGTATGTATGTATGTATCTGTCTAGCCATCTGCTTATTTATTGATTTAATTTATTTTTGTTGTCCAAGAAATCCAACCCATTTACAATGGAGGACCAAGGCAACATGTCTGAGTCATGCAAGGTATACTAATAAAAACTTTACAATATAAACATAATTTTACATAAAGATAAGTAAGTGTTCATATATGAATATATAGGAAATATTACGACAATTAATTAAATGTCCCAAAATATCTTGGTTCTACCCTCCTCTAGGTTATTTGTACGCAAAATATAAGAACAAAAATTACCATGGGAATGTAAGACTAGGCTTCTTAAGATCCTCACAGATCAATAGTCTAGTAAGAACTTATGATCTGAATAGTAAACTAACAATTCAACTGTTGTTTTAAGGACACTAGTACCCCTTAACATCTCTGTTCTAAATTTAATCTAAAAGAATGAAATATAAAAATGGTGATATGGGTTAAAGGGGTACCATTCACTTCTAATAGTTTTTTTTGTAAGTCCATTTTACACTACCTCTTTGCTGATTCATACCTCTCAACTGTCCAGAATTCTGCAGAACAATCCTGAGTTTGGCATGCATTTTTTCCCTCTACCTCATCAAATATTTTTTATTTTTGTAGTAAATCTGTAAGGGTTACAGTCGATCATTAATGCCAGACATTACAGTTTTCTACTTCCTACTTCCTATGGTTCAGAAAATGCATGATGATGTTTAATCTCTTACCCTAACTTTTTTAATGATTTAGATTAATTTTTAAAAATTGCCCCTGATTTTAGGTCTTTCGCCCCCATTATTTTTGGCTTTGTCTGGAATTCTTAAGCAAAGAAGTTGAGAGGTTTAGTGGTAATGTATGTTTGTTTGATAAAATGTACAATCATTCACTACCTTCTTATGTAGGCATGTTTGCATGCATGTATGTTTGCAGCTATGTATGTGTATATTTATGTATGTATGTATGTATGCATGTATGTATGGATGGATGTAAGAAAGTATCTATTATTGATTCAAAGATTCATAGATATTCCAATGCCATTGTGTTTTGTAACCATCCTCATCTCACTGGTACACTTCCTCAGACAGCACCTCCTTTCTCCAGGAAAGCTATATTCATGAATCCTGGAGTAAATCTCAAGATACTCATACAAGACATCTAGGTTATGTTTAAAGGGAGACAGTGAGTCACACTGTTTAAAATGCAGGGGAAGTTTTGTCCAGGGATTTGTGAGGTGCTAGGTTATAAACCTATCCCTCAACTGTATTATATTTATCTGTTGGTGAAGATTTAGGTCCCTTGTTCTAGTACTAGTGGAGATATTATACGCAAAGAATCAGAAGATTCAAAAAAGTCAGATCTCCAGTGGAGCAGTAAGTGAGGCAGGGATCTCTCCTCAAAACTCTATAAGACACTGTATAAAGGGATAGCGATTCCAGCCTCTCTTGTTAGCTCAGGGACTTTAAGCTTGTGATATCTTTAGATAGGAATCTTTGTGATCTTTCTAATTGTTTCATGCATATAGGGTTGGAAGCGTGGCCTAATGGTTAAGGTGTTTGCCTTGCAAACACAAGGTGCAGGGTTTGAGCCTCACAAGGAATAATTGGCCAGGTTTAAAATGGCTTGCAAGGGCAGTTGGCTTAGTACTAACCTATGAGCCTATATTTAGTGAGATACATCTCAAAAGGGGCACTGTAATCAATAATTGGCTTGATCAATGCTGAAAATAAGACAGTGATTATATCTTTAGACCTTAATTCCTTTGGCAACTAGCTGAGCTAAATAAGAGGATTTCCTTTCTACTCTTGCTACAAGATGGTCAGAAGATAGGGAGCTATCAATCTAAGTACCTAGGCGCCTAACTTCATTTTCATTTTACAGAGGTGTGTAATCTACAGGGCATGGTGACAAGAGGGACTGTTTACAAACATTGATGGTAATATTCTTTTTAACATTTAGTTTGAGCCCATTTTAGTGCACTAAGCATTTGCTAGGGCAAGTTCATTCTGGAGTGTTTGAGTATCATAGGGTTATTTAACAACAACCCCCAGTTTGTAAACATCTGAAGACTTTGTTATCTCAAAGCTTTGGCTCTCTGTTCTGAGATTTGAGAAGTGAATGCCAAAAAGGAGAGACTCCAGCTGTGAGCCCTGAGGGACACATATTGTCACTTTCATACGTTTTGATCAAACACATGCAACTCACACTGTCTGACTTCTGTCTTTCAGCCAGTTTGTTCTCCATTTTACCATAAAAGGGACATTTTTTGAAGCATTTAACTTTCACATGATACCAGCATGTTGGACAGTGGTAAATGACACAGCCAGGTCAAGGTACATTGCATGCACTGCATGGCCACCATCTACAGCTTCTATATGCCGTTCAAAGAAACCTACCAGATAAAATAGGCAGGGTTTACCTTTTACAAAACCAAAATGTTGGAAGGAAATCTTGATATCACAGTTTATGAGGTAGGTCAGTTACAATACACTCCATGGCTTTGCAGATGAGGATCATAAAGCTGATAGGTCTGAAGTTACCTGGATCGGTTATAAGGTCACCTTTATCTGCAAGGTGTTATTTTATCTATCTGTCTCTCTTTCTATCTATCTATCTATCTATCTATCTATCTATCTATCTATCTATCTATCTATTTTCTGCCCAAGAGGCCCAAGGAGAAAATCTCTAGACATACAAGGTATGCCAACAAAACTTTGTAAGATAAACATAGTTTCGACATTCATCTAAGTAAGTATACATATAGGAATATAGAGGAAGTATTTTGTCATTGAACTAACAGATACTTATTTCAACAGTCGGACTATAGAGGAAGTATTGTGACAATGAATTAGCAGACACTTATTTCAACAGTAAGTAAGCAACCACTAAACAACTTCATGTATAGAATATATAATAGTGCAGCTGCACTCAGATGTTTAGTTTACCTAAGTAAAACCAAAAGGAGTAGTGTAATACTCATACCGTACATGGAATAACTATTTATTCATAACGCAGATACATAAAAATAATAGCAAATGAATTAAACTGTGCATGTGTTATTCTACTTAGTAAACTTAGGTTTTACTTTACAAACAGAAAGAAAATGCAAATATACAAAACATGCCCAGTACACATTCAGCAAGGATATAGGATTCAGACAATAAAGCAGCAATGGTGCAGTGGTAGTGTTGTCACCTCACAGCAAGAGGTTATCCCATTCAAATCTCGGCTGGAGTGCCTTCTGTGTGGAGTCTGCATGTCCTCCCCACAGTCAAGTGGCCTTTGAAAGACATGCGTGAATGGGCATGCCTTCGGTGAAGGTTAGACATTGGGCTGGCACCCCGGCACTCTAAAAATCTACTGCCAATCATTAGTGGACCGGAGTTCCACTGTGGCAACCCCTAACCGGGAAAAGCCAAAAAAAGAACAAGTAGATTAGGACAATAAATGAAATATGATATACGAGGATGTTAAAGGATATTAGATTTAGCAAAAAGCAAGGTGGAAAAACTTTGGATCAAAGAATGCAATATTCAATAGATGATAGAAAGAACAGAGAGAGAGGAAGAAAATGAGAGTGAGACACATACTATAAACTATGGTGGGAAACTAGGAGCAGGGGATGGATTAACAGGGACGCTACTCTTGGAAATTACAAGAACTCTGATAAGGGCAGGGGGAGGACCAAGGAGATCTTGATAACAAATGAACAGATGTGTCAGGGAGATGTCTGATTAGATGGGGCTAAAAGGTAGGCATCAGTCACAGGGAGAAACCAGTTAAGATAAAGTGAAGATGAGGTGATACTCAAAATAATGGAGTATTTAACATGAAATTTTTAATGAATCTTTGAAGCATTTGCCTGTACCAGACCCCGCACAGATGAGAAAATCTATTTCATATCAGGGATTACATTACATTACATTGTACTGCATTTCATTACATTACATTTATATTATATTATATTATATTATATTATATTATATTATATTATATTATATTATAGTGCATTAGCTAGATGGCAGAAGGAGACAATATGTCTATCTAATCTGCCCTATAATTGCATTTTACTTTGTAAATCTCCTCCATATGTACCATATCCTTTACCATTTTACATACTGTTCCACATTTTCTTGGACGTCTATGTAGATTCCCTGTCTACCACTCAATCTGGTGGCCCATTCTATCTCTGCCCCCTTTTTTCTTTCTCAGGATGACAGATTCACATCTCCATGACATGATCTAGTGCACTCATATTATGGCCCTCCACCTCTTATGGCCTTACATAACAGAACCTTTAACTCATTTGGTATCTGGTCATATCCATTATGCTCTATTCTATCTACATTTTTGTTGGCTTTCCCATCAGATTTCTTAAAGAAATATGGTGTTGATTCCTTTGTATAGTCTCCAGATCTTCACACAGTATTCAGGCTGTGTTCTGGCCAGGGTCTGGTAGAACTGAAGCATCACCTGTTTGAATCTCAATATTTTCTGCCTGAGGTTACATTGTATATACTACTGTGTGTCATGCTGCTCCCGCTGGTTGAATCCTGCTGACATCATCACTGTTAGCTCATTTTCCACCTCAACTGTCATCACTTCTACACCCACCATACTATTAGTGTTGTGATCTAAGTGAAGAATTTTGGATTGGCCTGCTCCAAACCTCAGCTACTACCTGTCTGCCACTGGTCAGCTTTTCTATGTCCTTTATTAGACTTCTCCATCACCCCCCACTGCTGTACCTTAGTTTCTGTCATCAGTAGAGGATGATCCTATTTTGTCTTCTCTAAGATATATCTAATAGAAACATGCTCAAGAGAAATGGACACAGAACTGATCATTGTGAAAATCCACTTGTCACATTCCTTATTCCTCAGAGTATGCCTTTCATCACAATGCTGTGTTTCCTTCCTTTCAACAACCTATTGATCTAGTTTCTCATTTTTGATTGTATCCCAAACCACTCTTTCTTCCTATAAGACACATGTGAGAGACTTGAACACAGGTCTTCAGAATGTTCAAGAAAACTAACCTACCAGTGCTTCTCTGTCAAATTTAGCTGTAAGCCAGTCATGATATTAGATCAGATTTGACAGGGGTTTCCTTCTGGCCGTGAACATATGATGATTGCTTTCCTGGAGATTCATGTCTTCTAGAAAATCTAGCAGCATTCCCCACAGGAATGTCTCCATGACTTTCCCTGTCAATACAGAGAAGAAATATGCACAGTTTCTTAGATTTTTATCTTCCACATTGTGCAGCGGGAGCTTCCCATGCTGCTTTCCAGTCCACAACCACCCTGCACTCAGCAGGAATGCTTCAAAGTTCTACACGAAAGGTTCTTCAAGTGTGATGACCAATCTTCTGAAGATTTCTAGATACTTCCCATCTGGACTTTGTACATTATCCTCCCTAAGGGCAGCTAATTCCATCTTAGCCTCATTTATCTCTGTTCATAAACTTCTACTGCTCTTCGCCCTTTGCTTTACCTTTTTGCCAGCATGGCACACTTTGCTTACATTCCTTTGGGAAGCTGAAGAAAATCATTACTTCAGTATCTCTACATTCCCCAGTGTTCTTTGACCAACTCTCCATCTTTGATCATGTTCACCATATCATTTCCTGTCTTCCTCCTTTCAGTTCTTTTACTCATTAACTCCAATAGAGATCAGGAAGTTTGCAAAATAACTTCCAATGGGTAGGGCCTAAGCCTTTTGAAAGAATCAGATTATTTCCAACAAATATTCATATCTCTGGAACCACAGGGATTATGAAAGAAGTATAAATGGCAAACTCTTCAGCACAGACTATTTTTATAGTGGTAGTATTCTTTAGGTTCTAGGCCTTAAACTGAATTTGATAAGTCACAGTAAACATAGCACCCAGGATTTAGTTAATAAAATCCATGTAGGCTCTGTGTAGATCCTACATGGAATGTATCTGTGCCCACAGCCACAGTTCCCCCAGAGCAGCATGCCATGCATATTAATGATGGCGTGCTGCTGAGGGAGAGCATAGGAACACTTATATTGAATCCATGTAGGGAGAAGTATAGAGGCAACCCCCATGGTTGTGGATGCCTAGTCAGATGTTATGTACAGGGTGAGGCTCCCTGTAATGCTCCCTGCTACTGTTGAAATGCTGTGAATTGTTTTAAATGTGTAATATTTTATTTTTATGATTTTTTTTCCTCTCTGTATATTTGCACAGTGAAGAGCAGATCATTGCCAAGCTGTGCTCACATGTAGACAGCTGACACCTGCTGCACATCTAAAAATAAAAAAAAATGGATGTAATTAATTACCATAATAACATCACTTTTTTTCTTTTTTTATTAAACTGCCGTTTGCACAGCACAGAGTGCAGCAAAGCCAAGTGGCACTTATACATACATAGCCAACAACTGTCAGACATCTAAAAATAGAAACCAGATGTAATTAATTATTTATTGCTGGGTCTGTTTAAGTGTGTTTGCATGGCAAGGTGCAGTGCTCAGCACTGCTAACAGGTAGCCCAATAGTATATGTGAAGGTGTACTAGTTTTCATAATATCCAAGCAGCTAAATGAGTAGAGCTACAGCCTAATGCTTAGTAGGTCCTGGGCTTGAGTCCATAGCAGTCATAAGATGTCTTTAATTTAATATATATGTTTAATTTTAAAAACAAATTTGTGAAGTATGCCACTGCTGTGCTGTGCTGAGCACTGCTAAAACATGCTAACCGCTACTACTGTTTGCACGGTGCTAAGCTTTGCTAAAACCTAAGTTGTGTGAGTTTTCACACTGCTTAACTCTGCGTAGCTGGCTTGCCCACTGCTAAGTGACAGGGTGCTTTTCTGAATGTTGCGCTATGACATATAAGGGCAGGAAGACAGCCTATATTAGGAGCAATAGGTGGGAATTCTGCACCATTCATTGGAGTCTGCTTATCTGCTGATATTCCAGGAGGTATTGGAGAGGGTGTGCACTCTTGAGAGCAGAGATGGGATGTGCAGGAGTTCAGGGACATTGTTGGGCTCCTGGAAAAGAATTATGAACCCAGGCTGATGCAGGGTGGTTTTCAGAGCTCAGAATGTAAGGCATTATCTAGTATCCACTGCACTGGTGAGCAGTGTCATTACCATTATGATGACCTGAAGAGGAGAAGGAGGGAACCTTGGACACCTGGGTCCAAGAGGCAGTAATTGGTCATGCCCCACAAATATGTAAGTATGTTTTCCATTGTTCTATCAAAATGTAAGCTGAATGTCTATAAAACTGGCATGAATAATAGTGTATTTCTCTCCAAACAGCTGCAGCTGAGAGGACTTGCATTGTTGAGTCCCATGCCAGGTGCCTGGCCAGGTTGCACTGTGAGTGCAGTAAGTACAAATGTATTATTGTAACTGTAGTACAGTAAGCAAGAAAGCGTAAAGCATTTACTGCAAAAACGTATACACAATAAAAACTGTAGAGCAATAACTGGGCAAGTACAACTGTAATGCAATAAATGGGCAATTAGAGCTATAGTGCAATAAATGAGCAGTTACAACTGTATTGCAATAAACAATAAACAATACCAATAATAGTAAGCATAATAGTGTACATCAGGATTGTGTTGTTATAACTATTGCAGTAGAGCTGTATGCATTGCTTGTCTATGGTAACATTGCTGCAGTCAAATGTAACACTATAATAGCTGTAGAATGCAAAACTAATAGCCTGCAAACTGTATTGATCAACTCATAGTATGGTCCAAGGCTGTCTCCAGGCCAATATCAGTCACATAATGCTCTCTGTTCCTCCTACTCCAGGTAATAAAGGTATATGGGTGAGGTAACCCACCTTATGGGCAGATATTGTGTGTGGACTTCTCAGACATTTATCAGCAATACCAATAAAGTGCTAAGCAGCATTATTGATTCCTAAATAAATCTGTCTTAATATATGTGGGTTCTACTGTCACTGCAGTCAAGTATAACACTGTAATAATTCTAGAATGCAAAACAAATGTCCTGTAGCATGTATTTCCCAACTCATAGTATGGTCCAAGATTGTCTCCAGGCCAGTATAAGTCACATAATGCTCTAATTTTCTCCCACTCCAGGTACAAAAGGTATATGGTTGACTGAGGTAGCGTTGACAACTTTTCATGTCAAAAATTCTGGATATGTACATGAAAGCAAAATGCGTGTAATTTTGGTACCCCACCCCCCACACAGCCATTCCAGTGTCCCATTACTTGGCTATCTCCATTTCTCCCCAGTTGTTACAAATACTGTTCAGAACTTTGTGTGCATACTGCTTTCTCCTTTACTTCTGCAATGATTACAGATATTTGGATTTAATATAAAACTTTTATTTAAAAATTTTACCACACAAACACTAATAGACATTTGCTAAACCAAGCAATACTGTCCCTCAATAAAAACAGACATAGCTTTAATACTACTTTGCATTTAAAACTCACATTCAATGAAACAGCATTGAAACCTACATTCAAAGAAAATGCATCTGGCCAGTGGCGGATTAAGCTTACCTTGGGGCTTTCTCAAATCATAGGCCCCTTGCACACATTTTTAAGGCCATGCAAAAGTTCTTTAATTCACCTTCCTGACTGTATTAAATTATAATACATAATAATTAAATTATATATACAGTAAACCCAGTGTAGCACTGCCTCATGTAAATTGCAGAGGGAAAGAAGGAGAGTAAGAAGTATATCCCCATGTTTTTTGAGACCTGTTTCTTGTAAAAATGCATTCTGGCAGAAAGTTTTGATGCATCTGCTCCATGGATTTGTACATAGTTACAGAAATAAGACTGTTCTCAGCAGATACTAACAATTCATATTCCTGTTGCCAGCTACTACTAAGATTTTATCTAAGGACATAATTTACTAAATATACTAAACTTGACAAATGGATTTGACAAATGACAGGAATTCTGAACCGCACCCTAGCCACACTGGGGAATGGATAAAACAGCCAAGTGAATAAAATCATAAAATGTCCTTAAAATACAGGAGTACTTTCTGTAAGACCACAAATTAATTGCCGCAGCTGCAAGTTCCAGAATGTAATGCTAGGTAAGGTTTTCACCAGTACTTCATGTGTTTTATTTCTACTCGAATAATTGCCTGATAAACAGCTCTGCAATACACATGACGAGGATAAGACCCTGCTCCACTCAAATATCTTTGGCTGGTGTTACAGTCTGGAGTTGCTACTGTATGTATTACTACCACTAACAGAACACACTGTGAATTCTGATGATTTTGTATTGGCCAGCGATGAGATGATATTTCACAATTAAGCTGTTAGGGAAAGCACAGTGAGTTTCTAATCTCTGAAGCAGGATATCTGTATTCAAGTAGCAGGACTAGTGCCAGACAGCCTTTCAGAAAGTGGACTCAGTGGTTAAATGTAGATTCCCTGACCAAAGGTGCTGCAAAAGACAAATAGAACTGAGAGGAAGTACAAGACAAGATATCTGGAGCACATGAGTGGAAGTCTGAGTGCTGCCAGCACTAATGACCTTGCAAGTCATGTTCAGGTTGAGGATGCACACTAGGTTAGCATCAGATACCCTCCCTGGAAAAAAAATTAAAATAACGTTGACACTTCTGTCACCTTCTGATGAAAAATGGCTCAAAGTATTGAATTAATATCAGTAACAAAAAAGTGGTGGATTAATACAGAAGAGATAAATGGGAACATGCTGGTACAGCACAGAAGAAAAAACACATAAAGAAACTTGTCTGAGCCATATACGACTATAGTAATGGTAGCAAAAAGAGCTCAAAAGCAAAGAAAGTTAAAAATCATGTTATCCTTTAAAAATGGTACTTACATATATGGCAATAATACAACTCATGTTTCTATGAGCGGCAAGTGCATTATTTTAGTGTTTGTTAAAGCACCTTAACCACTTATAATTACACTTGGTTATTATTCAGCCCCGGAAAGAAAATACAAAAAAAATCATAAATCTTTGCCAAAGTAACTCAGAAAACAGAGGAGTCTTACCTCAGTTAAAGCTTAAGGAAAAAAAAGTTGTTGCGTGTGACGCAGTGATGACTGGATTAGAGAAAACTCAGAGCAAACGTCAGCCGGGCTTGCCCTTTGCCTGGATTTTTTCAGCACACAGTCCAAACGTCTTCTTTCTAATTCAAATTGCACATGCGTGGAAGACAGACATTAACAACAGTCACACAAAAGCTGTTTTCATCTTCTGCACCCAGACACAAAAGGCATTCTTAAAGAAGAATGCCCCTAAAAATTTAATTTTTTTAAAACTAAATGAAAATGTGCAGCATGTTTTCCGGACAGTACAGGCATTCTCCATTTTACTGGATAGTGTCACTTAATTCTGGATGGTCTGGAAGAATTCTGGATGGTTGGCAACCCTAGGTTGAGGTAGCCCATGTTATGAACAGATATTGTGTTTAGATTTCACAGACACTTATCAGCAATACCTATAAAGTGTTAAGCAGCATTGTTGATTCCTAAATAAATCTGTCTAAATATTTCTAGTACGGCTGTATTCCTTGCATGTCTGTACTAATTTGCTGCAGTCAGTTGTCACTTTATTTGCAGATGTCCCCTACAGTCACAGCTATTGGGTTCTATTCCCATGCCTGCCAACTAAGGCATGATTGGTGTGTAGTTTATATACAATTTCTCATAATGCAAATAAAACTGTCCAATACATCTGTCACAGGATACCCAGAAAAATCATTACCTGAAATGCAATGTATTACCAAATCAGCTTAAATAACACCTTGGTAATTACATAAGTCCACATTATGTGAAACTGTTCTGTGTAGTTGTGTTCCTGCATTTGGTATTGCTTGGCCCATACTGACTCATGCTAACAGCTTCAGAGGTATGTATGTGCTACATCAGCTATAGGAGAATTGTAGTCACTGTACTCAAAACTGACACTACACACCTATAGAGTATTTATTATCAGTGTTTTCAGGGATATAATCTGCATTGTCAGTAATGGAATGTTTCTTTCCCTCCCCCCCCCTTATCTTCATTTATTTATTATTGTTATGTTTTATTATGATTCAATATTAACATATTTTTGTTAAACTAACTGTTTTGTTGGCCTTATGGTTTAATTCTTACTGGCATGCTGTTACCATACTGACTGTTATGTTACTTAATGTTGTGTTACACATAATATACATTAATATGTATTTGAATTAATAAATATGATGCTCCATAATATTAATACTTAGCAATGGTTTGGTTATTACTAACCTTAACTTATTGCTATACCTCATTTACCACAGCATGTCAAGGTAGGCCAGTTCTGGCTGATCCACCTACCTTGCCTTCTCTGGCTGTGGCACCAGGTCCCAGAATGTCTGGGACCCAGACTGATGGTGCCCCCTCTGCTACCCCTGCACTACCTGTGGCATTGGGTAGTACCACCCCAGGGGACAGGGACAGGCCACACTCTGGGAGTGGTGGTGGAGGGGGAATTGTCACATGGGCAGAGTTGCCAGTTTTGGTGTGCAGGATAGTCTACTGTGGTTTTGAAAGTCGCCTGTGTTAGATTGAGGACATGCTGGCTAGCCTGGTGGGGCAGGCTCACCCCAGTGCCCAACCTCCACCACTGCCACCCCTGGGGTAGTGATGGAGTAGCGCTGACAGTCCCATGGGTGGCGAAGCACATCATAATGCTGCCTTGTGGAGCTACATGGGATTTAGATTCCATAACACCCTCCCTATCCAATGTGTTCACCCCCTCATGTGTTACACTCCTCCCCTGTCTGCTGTCTTGTCTGTCCTGTCTGTCTGTAAATGCATCTTCACCTACCCACCTTACCTATCCCCACATATACCTATGCCCTTTCCCCAGCATTCCATTACCACCTTAAAAAATTGGGCACCTGTCTGAAAAAAAATATTGTCCCATACATATGTCTCCATTTTGCACACGTGTCCACTGGACACACATAATTTGGTCCAAATGGCTTGATAAAGGAGTTATGTTGTCCTCACCCCTCTCTCTGGGGTTGAGAGTTCAAAGTCAAGTACAAATTCTTTCAAAGTGCACAGTTGTTGCTGTAGAAGAAATGGATAGCTATGGTACTTTCCTACACCCTTCCTGCACATCCCTACCTGCTTTTCACTATGTTTTTCTCCCTGCTTGACCCCATTTCACAACTTTCCTATCTACCCATTTTTCTTTTCTTTATATTTTTTAGTTCGATGCTGTGTAATGTGCCACATTGCGCAGCTTCTCTAAGCTCAGCTAAATAGAGCTATATTGACAATATGTGTTTTAAAATTGTAATACTCAGTTACAAAATAAACACCTGTCCCATATTTTGAACCCAAGACAATCACATCTGCAGAGCATTGAATTAACCTAGCATGACACACAACTCTTAATTAAAACAGGTGGTTTAAACAAAACATAGTAATTGCCAGTTGCAGTCATTAAGTGTGTTTCAGTGCAGCTGTGCGCCGGGTGATACAAACTTGATTAAAATGTAAGAGAAAGAATAGGAGTGCACCTTGGACTTTGGTGCAAAAGTACACCACTAGAAAGCCAAAGACATAATAATGGAAGTAAGTGAGGCTTGTGATAGCAGGTAAATGTACCCTTTTATCAGCAACATGTAGAAAGACACCTGCTAAGGCATTAATGGCAAAATAAATGTTCACCTGGGATCCTGGTGGAGAAATACATCCATATAAGTCCATGCACATACTAATGGATGTAGAAAATGTTTGTCACAGCCTATATGTATACACATATATCTTGCAAATACACTTGCTGTAGCAGTAATTTAGCAGCTCAGTTTGTTAAATGCCTTGGAAACAGTACATTTTGCCACACACAGTCATGGGTTCAAATCCAGTGGTGTGTAGCAGTGGAATTAGAGTATTGTGAAGCCAGTAAATAATGAATCAGTCATGCACTCTTTATCCACACAATGCATATCAAATGAAATGTCTGCATTTCACTGATGGAAGTCACAGGCCTGCAGTTAGAAACACATGTCACATATGCCTATAGCAAAAGTATAAGTGCATAAAGTGTTACGTCATGCATTAATATGCATTCACAGAGAAATTCAACTCAGGTACTGCAAATGAGGGCCACTAATATCAGAGTGCTCCACACAATCCTTTCAAACTCACAGTGCTGATTAACACAGCTGCACATCTAACATACACATTTGGAGTACCTGCTTGTAACATGGACTGCCCTCATATATGCTCCAAATTACTACCACACTGTAACACATGGCCTGACAGTCTGCCAAATGGTGGACATATTGTTATATTTATTCCCCATGTTGCTCAAGGACACAACAACTTTGTGACCTAGTACTCTGTTAGTGATACCATTGTCTAACATACTTAACTTAAACACATGCCTTAATTGGAGTGGAAAGGGTAGTCTCAGTCTAGCTCTGCCTCTACAACAAGGCTGACACAGCTCCCACAGTTACTTCTACAGCTTGTTGTCCTCCAAAGTGTTCACACTCTCTGCCTATGCCTATTACCTGCAGCAGTTGAAGCCTGTAGCATGTCCATCTCTGTGTAAAAATTGCTGCTACAGACCTACCCTCTGTGATGAAGTAGTCTCCCCACACCAGTAATGTCCAGCACAATATATCAGGAAGGGGTCCTAACCTACATGAAGGCCTTATATATTGTTCTGTGGTTGCATATGATTGACTAATGATAGTGCAAATCAGATGTGTTGTCTGTAATTAGCATTTCAGATCCACAAATTGGTTAAAAATCAATCACCTGTTGATGAGAAACATGTTAAAAAGGCAAGCAGCTGGCTATGTGGAACCATGCTGTATGAGACTTTCCTCACACAGACCAAGTGTATTTAGTGTATTACCTATCAGTACATAATAGCAGAGGAGTACTGCACTCCATCAGGTATGTAACCATCTTGTTTACATCAGGATGCAGATGTCTGACTGTACTTACAGGGAATAGGGATTACAGCATTAATCCTTTCTTAGAACTGTGATAATGACAAGTGAATGATTCCCAGGTTTGTTACACATACAGAGGATGTGCAAGACATCAAGGGTGGAATGTATATTGTTAATGTGGCACACTGGGCTCATGGAACTTTCCTTTACAGTGGTTGTAATAGCACACTGCTATTTGTTTGGCACAGTTGGTTTAACATATTATCAGGGGGGTTTCCCCTTGGGGATACACTACAATAGACTCCAGTGTTAGCTGTATGAACATACAGCAGTACCTGTCATGGCACACATGGGAATACCTGACTATTGCTAGCATCCTAGTTGTATTCACATTCTTAGTATGTTTGCACACTGTGGAATATGACATGTGTGATCATGCAGTGGATATTGCCAGCCATTCTGTCCTTGCTGTATCTTTACATAGTGTACTTTCACGTATGTGATCCTAGCATGTGTTCCCATGTTATTGTCTTTCAGGGAATATATATGCAAGATGCCATGCAGCTTTCATGGATGCAGAGAATGAGTTAATACTGGAAGGGCTCCGTCAACACCATGAACTCCTACTGTCCACTGGGAGGCACAACAGGGAACAGCGGGAGGCATTGTGGACTGACCTTGTTCATGGTGTCAATGCCACTGATCATTAGAGCAGGACATATGAGCATGTTCCACACCGTGCAATGTACATGATCAATGCTGCATGCAGAAAACAGCAGATGTAGCCTGGGATCATGGCAACACCAATGGAGGGCCTGCAGTGGAACAACCACTGTCAGCCATTGAGGAATTCCTGGAAAATGTAGGCACACACAACAGCTCCCAGACATCCATCACACCCCACATTATGGATGGGGGGTGCCACACTGTCCACAGCAAAGGAGTGTGCAGGTAAGCTTAATTTGATCAACATTGCAATACTGTAGTATTCAGTGTGTCAGGGTGTACATAGACTTACATGAGTGGCAGGTCTGTCTGCTTTTGTGGGGGGAGGGTTTCACTGCAGTTTGACTGTCATGCTCAGATTTTGACCTATTTAATAATTGACACAGTAACTACTGTAAATGTGAGTTACCTTTGTTGTGGCTGAACGTGCAGTGATACTGACATTGCCTCTCCCTCAACTTTTCACAGGTCTGTCAGGTATTGAACAAGCCCGTGGTCCTGCTCCTGGTAAGTGTGACACTGTTTTGTTATAGGTGTAGGTTTACAGCAGTGTAACCCCTAGATTGACAGGTGTGCTTGTAGAAGGCCTGCTGTCCTTCCACCACCTGTTGCAGGTGTCACATCACGGGTCACTTGGCGCATGTTTCGGGCCATCATGGAGGCACAGGCACATTTTGAACAGAACACCAGACACATTCTTAGGGTTATGGATGCAGCACAGTCTGACATTTGTGACTGCCTCCACCACATTGAGGACACCCTGGATTGGTTCACTAATGCAGTGGACAGAAGGTGGGCTAAGACAGTGTCTGTCTTGGACTACACATTTTCTGTGCTGGAATGTGTGGTTGGCATTGTGAGTTGGATGTATGGACGTAGATCAGCAACCCCATCTGCTGAGAGTCCATGTGGCCATGCACAATCATGCTTCTGTAGAGCAGTGCATCCAGCACTACAGAGCGGAGTGTGCTGTCCACACCACAATGTGGCAGGCTGTGGGCTTTCTTATGGGGACCTGGTCCCAGCAGACAACAGTCACCATCAGGTACTAGCGCAGCTTCTGACCTTGGACATGGAGGTGCCAGTGCAACTCCTGGTAGAACCAATTCCCGTGTTCGGAGCCAGAGATAGTGAACTGTCATCTCTACCATGTACGGTCCAAAGCTGTCCAACATACACACATATAGGGCTAGCACTGAGTTTCAGTGAGTGCACACACACACACACACACACACACACATACACACACACACACACACACACACAAACACACACACACACACACTCACACACCACTGTCAAATGCAGGTCACCTACAGACATACACAGCACCTTTCCATGATCCATCTTACCTGCTTCCCTTCTTGACTCATGCATGCTGTCAACCATTTGGGTCAGTCTAGGCCTCCTGCACCCCCAAACAACACCCTGTGCAAGTGATGCCGCTGTACCACATCCCTGTCATACTCACCATCGATGCAGGGAAATGAAGACATGTGTCTGATGCACAGGGTGACTATATTAGTTAACATGTACATGTGTAATGCAGCGCTGTTTTGCCATGCCACTTGTGGTTACTGATGGATACTATATGCTGGCATTTGTCATGAAGTGTGTCACATACTTTTGTGCACCTTATGTTGTATGAGGTTGTAATGGTTGTATAGTTACACAATGACAGGTGTGTCACAGACCTGTTTATGTTTCTATTTCAGGAAACTGTTGAGATAACCTATGGATACACAGGGTCAATAAAGCAGCATAGGATGGCATGTCAGCACAGCAGAAATATGTCTTCAGCAAGGTACAGCACTATAAGTGCATGACTCCATAGGTTCATATGTGTATAACAGGCTAACAAGGACAATTGCAGCATTCAGCATACTCATGCATCCCTAATCTGTGATAAGGTATTCTACCCTTGATAAGTGTCACCAGGGTTTTGGGAACTAACACATCTACAAGCTGTAGTGATAAAGATTACCAATCTATAAATATCCTGTGTCCAGTACACACAGTTTTCCAACACCAGTTATGATTGTCAAGTTCTGCATCCGATTGTGTAAACTGCACATGATGTATGTCACAGCAGATTTGTGCTTCACATCCATGGTAGGCCTGTTTCATGTAGGGTGTACTGTCTGTGTTACTTTCCTGTTTCTCTAGCATGTACTATGTATACCACAGTGATGTAGTAGGTGTGATGCCAGCACTCCTTTATGTAGATGATTTCTCCTCCTGATTCTCTCTTGTGACTGTCATTCTTGAGGCAACTAATCTCTATGGCCTGTCCCAGCTTGTCAACAGTCCATGTTTCTGTGATACCAATAATGCCCATCTTCCTCTCCTGCATCTCTGCTTGCTACTGCCATCATGTTGCTTAGAACCTTTGCATTGCAAAGCAGTGCTATTAGCCTCAATCTGAGTTAGCTGGGTTTGATTCTCTGCCATGATCTGTACCTGCTTTCTGTATTCTGTCTCCTGTTTGAATACCTGCACACTTCTTTTACTACTGTGATATTACGTCCCACTTTGTTAAGTAGTACTGCTCTTTCTGGGCCAGGATGGAACATTTCCCTGGCAAAGAACTTGCCTTTTTGCCAAGAATTCTCATACAATTATCAAGCCTTTCATCCTCACCCACTGCTGTAACAATTTCCTGATTTCTAATCCTCTTTTTCTTCAGGAAGCTAACTGCCAGCACTGGCTAAACATCTGAGAATATTACCTCCATCCTCTTGCCTGGCATCTTTATATTACGTTTCTAGCCATGTTTGTTGCCATCTCATACTTATATATGCCACAATTTACTTCCACCCTCTATATTATGTGGGCACCTTGGTCAGCTCCTCCTGTGTTTTATGAAGTCTAACCTCCAACAACAGTTTCCCTAAAATCTGCTCTCTCCTTTCTCTCTTGCCAAGATTTTAAATCCCTTAATGGCTCAGTTTCTAATCACAAAATCTCATTTATATGTCCATTAACAATACTTTTAACAAGAACTTGGATGACAAATCCACCCCAAGACCATGTGTAATCAACCAGAATGTGTTGTTAACTGTATCAAGCTACACCTATTCCACCCTCAAAAATATATGTTAAACAGAACTGAAGTAATGCTGTCAGTATTTCACTATTCAATAAGTATTTAACAAATGAAATAGGTAAGGCTACCTGGAAGCTCCTCCTGGGACATACTTGCTCTCCCAGAAACATCAGCATCGGCATCAATGACATGCTGTTGTGCACTTTTCACTGAGCTCTCTGGATCCATGACAGTGGACAGGAACTCTTCATTTGGTGTCAGTGGTGTCTCCGTAGCAGCCCCTCCCTCCAATAGCCACTGCAGCTGCTCTCCTCTGGTCTGATAAAATCATGTCAGTGACCATATGGCGCACCTGCTCATATGCCCTTCTCTGGCCACCTACTGTGCTCACATCAGCCATTATCTGCTGCCAAATTTACATTCTGCCAGACATATTCTCATGTCCCCTCTCAAGCAAAAAGTCACCATGTCACCTACAGTAAATGCTTCTACAATTACTTATTTCTAAGGGTTACCGAAGGGAGGGTTTGCAGTGATTGGGATGCCTGGGTGCCATAGTCCCAGGTGACATAAAACACAAAAGAAGAATAATACACATAAGCATCACATAAATAAAAGTCCTGCTTAGATATAACACAAAAAATGTAGTATTTCACTATCACCCAGTGGAAAAAACATAAAACAGTCAAGATATTCAAATATAAAAAAGGAATCATGTGGTTGTAACATATTACAATCACACGCAAAGCAAGATTGGATCCAGAAACAAGGAGACTAATAATAGAAAATTTTGTTTTTGCCAACACAGAATTGGAACTTGACTCCCCCAACCCCCAAAATAACAGGCAAATGACACATGTTGCTAACAAACCATCAGTAAACTGCTAAAAGTGCTAAATTGCTGCCTAAAACATATGCACAGATTTACCACAGAATATTTAATTTTATGCAATCGCCAGTCACGTCTAATGTAGCCAGCACTCCCCTAGAAGTGTATGTGGACCATCCAAGAAGGCTAACACTCTTGTGTCATTGACAATATAGGACATTTACATTTCACAGAAATATCAATAGAAGAGTGTAAAGAGAAAAACAGTTGCAACATTAGCACTTGTGATGATAGTTAATAAGGCTGTGCATCTGAGAAAGTAAAATGCTCTGACAAACATGCCTATGCCATCAGTCATCAGTACACTTCTAAGAAATGCATACAGATAAAAGTAGCATTTGCTAATGTTATCTGTCTATCTATCTATCTATCTATCTATCTATCTATCTATCTATCTATCTATCTATCTATCCATCTATCTATCTATCTATCTATCTATCTATCTATCTATCTATCTATCTATCTATCTTGGTGTACTTTGTTTCATTGAAAGCTCATTTCACTGAATGTCAGTTCACTATGACCAAATTGCTGAAAGCACAAATAACTGAAAACTCATTTCCCTGAACCTGATTTCACTGAAGTAAAGCACTGGCACTGTGTAGAGTACTGTAAGGCAAGTAATATGCATATGCCCTTTTCCCCACTGTAATGTGATCCCAGAGTTAGTATATATAGTTAGGGGGTGTGGAGGGCACACCCCCTCCACATTGGAGGGTGTGGGGGCATAGGCCCCCACTTACTTTGGGTATATATTGTCTTCTGGAAAGAATTAGTCATTGGTGTTGGAAGTATGCATGTCTATGGTTTAAAATGCATTGTTCTGAAGCTTTTGGTGAAATGTAATACACTCCACACACACCCCAATCTGGGGGGCTATTCTCCCCACATTCCCCCCTAACTATATATACTAACTCCAGGATTGTACTACATTGGGGAAAAGGACATATACCTTTTACTTGCCTTACAGTACTCTACACAGTACCATATATACTAAGTTCAGTTCAGTGAAATGAGACTCAGTGAAACCAGTTTTCAGTAATTTGAGCTTTCAGCGATTTGGTCAGAGTAAATTCAAATTCAGTGAAATGAGCTTTCAATGAAACAAAGTAGAAGAAAAACTGTCAAAAGCTTCAAATGAAAATTTGCATTCATTAATATAATATATTTGTGAAAAACAGTATATAGATAAAGACATTTTGATCTGTTTGGAAAAAGAAGCATCTGAGGAAGTACAAAAATATAAACAACAAAACCTAGAGATTTTTGAAAAGTACAAAAAAGAAATATGGATATGGGAAAGAAAGAAAGAAAAAGAAAGATAGACTGGATATGGTGCAATATTTATTCAAAGGAGAAAGCAAAATTAATCAATATAAAGAAGGCAGCCCGAAAGATATTTAAAGAGAAATACAGGCAAAGGCATATATGGCATGCACGGTAGTTAACTAGCCTGCATTGATTATAATGTCACAAGCAAGTATAGCAGTGTCCCTCCCAATACCTCCAACAGATGTTACAGTGTCAGGGCGGTGTGCTTGATTACCCTCATAGATTGCTGACACGTCATAATAGTTGTATAAGTATATTTGTCCAGAAACATCTATGGTCACTCAGAATCACATATGTTATATCAGAGACATGGGATTACTGGTGGTATTATTCTGATAGTATATGTGATTGTATGTGCTTCTTTTACTGTTGTCCATGAGCCTGCAATTCTGTCCCACCTGTTGGAGACCTCTGTTGACATTACAGTGATATTCAGGCAAATCAGTTTGCACAGCTTCATAATATGTACCCAACCCCAATTGTATATAACATCCCTGATAGATGTCTTCTACATTGTTCATGTCAGGATGCTTATATCAGAAAGACATGTTCTCCACTGTTATGCCACCTTGTCTGACAGTCACATAATATACATTTTCACTGTGCAGTCCATACTGTGCCATGTTATGTGATTAGTGTTCCTGCTACAATTGTCTTTCAATTACATACCCTCATCTGCTGTGCATTACAATGTTTTACCTGTCCTCTTTCCCTGTGTTTATTCCTACAATTCATCTGTGTCCCTATTCAATACACACACTTCCCCTGACTGTTTATTTTACATAGCAGTCCAATATACCCTTACAGATCCTTTGCACAACTTTTGTACAGACTGCCTGGAATGGGATTCCACTATACTCTGCACTGTATACACTGTCTTGTACTGGGTTTAGACCAGATACGCTGCCATATGATAAACCCTGGTAATTATGGTGGCATTCCATGCAATCCCACTGACCTAGTGTGCTCTGAGGTACACAAGTTTTCTATACATGTTGCTTTACATGGTTTCCTGGCCAGCAACACTGTTGCAGGCCATGAAACCATGTGTGTTTACATTTAAACATGGTGTGCAGCATGAACATGCAATCACCACTGTTGTTCACCTCCCAAACACATGAACCCATGTAGGTTTCATGCAAAGCCTACACAGAGTTTATTGAATCCTACTGATAGCTTATCTGATGTAATTTTACATCTCCTTGTACCACAAATTAAACAAATAAAGGTATTTAACAATTCCCCATCTAATCAGATTGCAAACTATGCCTTATTTATTTATTGATGTATTCATTTTTAAATAAACAAATAAATATGATTTATTTTTGTAAGTGAAGTAATCTTTTCTGCAATGTTTGTTATAGTAGAGCAACATGTTTATAGCGCAAGGAGCTCATTAATTATTCTCCACTATCCGGAAAAAGACAACTCAGTTAAGCACTTCTATATCCCAAGATCTGATCCTAACAAATGTTAAGCACCCCCAGCTTCAATTGTTAAGACCAGGTATCACACTAGGTAATTAAATCTGCCAGTACTGTCTAGCAAATGACAGCAGCAGAATAAACAATAGATTTGTCCCTGCCTGCTGTCTGTCCCATTAATGTGCCCCTGTTTATGTGCAATGATTGGGTCTCTGATAATAACCCTTCATTATGTGTTCTCAACATGGATGCCAAGATAAACCTCTCAAGCTTTGCTTTTGAGGTAAATTTCTTAGCATCCATCTCTCAAACTCAATAAGCAGGTTATGATTGGTGACCCACTCATAATCCTCTGTGTTTAGCATGATTTCATTAAGCAGTGTTATCTTCTCTATGCCAATTGTTACATCAATGTTGTTTAAAAAGTCATCAAATTAAAGGGACAGTCCCAGAATTTTTGGTTTTATTCTGTCTTTATTTACATTTTTAGTGTACCTTTCTGAGTATGTTCAACTTTAGTTGTGTGGGGGGTTGCCCCCAGGAAGCTTTTAAGGCATTAGCCAGATTCTATCTCAAATTTATAATGATGTTTTTTTGCATAAATAATGGAACACACAACTAACTGACATAATCTCAAAGATTATTTTACTGGAGAAGGTAGTGTATGGCAATTTATAAGCAAAACAATAACAATGCACCTCATTTATTTATGTATTTATCTCATTCCCTCCAATGGAGCTCTAGATGTTTGCACTGTGACTTCCAATGGATGGAGCCTATGCTTTTTGATAGAATGAAATTACGTCCTCACATTTCAAACAAATGTTCATATATCTGGAACCACAGGGGTTAGTAAAGAAGAGCAAATGGCAAACTCTTCAGCACAAACAATTTTTTTGTGGTGGTAATTTTCTTTAGGTTCTTGTTTTCAAACTGGGTTTTATAAGTCGCAGTAAACATAGTAACAATTAAGTTTGTACCATTTTGTAAACAATTTACAGTATCTCAGGAACTACTCAAGTTACACACACACCATGTTGGTAGCACTTTGTTCATTCAGCAGGGGACTTTCATATGAGGCTAAGCAGTTTTATCTGTGCTACTAGGTGCTACTAGATTGAGATATTTAGAAAAGCATGACATTTATGATAATATGAATAAATATTACATGAACAATACAACAATGAATATCTCGTTATCTGAACTAGACAGAGGTCAAATATCAGTGCAGCTGTGTTTGCCATTGTGTAAGCTTTAAGATGAAATATTGTAATACTTTGTATGTAGCATGGTTTTGAAATTATTAATGTAAATAGGAGCAAGCAATATTTGATGCCTAGAGGCTTTGGTAGGATGTGACTGCAGAAACACCTACAGGTGTCACCCGGCTGTAATGAGTAAAATAATAAGTAAATAAACAATTAAGTAAATGAATATATAAGTACGATTCATTTTGCAATTGAAATAAGTTTTTTTGTAGTGTATGATATGATAGAGGGACAACTCATGCAGGCTACAGTGAAATGTTTTGCACCTGGAGCGAATGAACAAGGAATTTGCATCATATATTTAAAGCCTACCAGAACTCATAACTTATGCATACAAGCTGCAGAGTATAAAGAAAATATTCAAAATGTCCACACTTAGCTTTGGCCTGTATCTATTAATATGAGGAACTGAAAATGGAAGCAAATTTTGCAGTAATACATTAAGAAGTAAATATTATTTTCTAGACAGTGTAAAGTCAAACATTAATTTTAGAATCCGCCTTCCATTCCCAGATTTCTAAGGAGACTCATTACAAAATGATTTCTAAAGGTGTTCTCTTCTTCACTCCAAAAGTTATCTGACATTCTCTGTAACATCAGAGTTGTTTTTTTTTTAAGCTGTAGTATGCTTCTCTGAAGCCAGGACCCAGAAATAACCAGTGCAGTTTGTTATGTGAAGCAGCAAGACGAGTGGTAACATGCGAGCATGTATCTCAACATGGCTGACATTGTCGATTTCAACAAAGCCTCTTCAAAAGCAGATACAGCTGGCAAAACATGGTTTTCTGGATGTCTAATTAGCATAAATTTGTGTAATGAATAGGATAACTTCTTCTTCTTCTCACGGTATTATTGGATACCTTACTGAGAAGTATAAGTTTAAAAAACTGAGAGTGACAAAATGACACTAAAATATAAGAATATGAATAACAATGAAATGGAATAAAATTAAAATGTCTTTCACAAGAAGTGAGCAACATGATATTTTAAAAGGGTCACAACATGGATATGGAGTAGGATAGACAATTCAACCCTTTGAAGTCACAAAAACACAAATGAAAGAAAGTTAACTCTGTTAAGTAGGGCTGGTAAGCTTTCTATACTAGTTAGTAAACAGTAGCAAAAGATGAATAAGGGAATAAACAGATAACTGTTCTGAAAAACAAAGTAGTAAGTAGTCTGTGCTAAAAAGGAAGGGTGTGTGTGTGTGTGTGTGTGTGTGTGTGTGTGTGTGTGTGTGTGTGTGTGTGTGTGTGTGTGTGTGTGTGTGTGTGTGTGTGTTGCATCTACAAACAACATTACTCTTGATTAAGGGGTGAGGAAATGGGAAATGACATAAGAGTAAGGCTTCAGTGCATTTATATCACTATGGTAACGCTTCTTATCAACATTTTACTAACACACGAGAACAAGGCTTGCTAACTGCTATTACAAGGAAAGGGTAACTGTAGAAATGGCTTTCCTTTAGAAAATATGGGAGTAGAGTGGATGCAGGAAATCAAAGACTTGTTAGCCTCTCATGAAGAATAAGATGGAGTAAAGGTAAAGGTGTTACTGCTCAAGGCCAGGAGCCTAAACAGAAACACCAGTTTCTCTATGTTCTCCTCACCCTGGAGAATGCAGATGTTTGGGCAGTTACTAAGATGTTGGCTTAAATCCAGGGAGTACACACCTGCTACAATGCCTTCCATACACATGTAGGGAGTAAAGCTGCAGGCCTCTCAATGTACATCAAAAACAAACGTACATCAAGGCTGGTCAAACAGCATGGTGCACTTGAGCTCAACTTTTTCAAATCCACATTACCACAAGCAAATTCCCATACCATATCCTTGCAGGCTACAGATCCCCTTCTATGACTTACAAAACCCATAACACATAGTCAAACTTATTGGATACACTCACCATTCAACCCAATACCATATTCATGTGTGACTTGAACTGCCTTACTATAAACTGAGAAAAATACATGACCCTAAACTTGAGAGCCCAGATATTCCTGGATTTTGTCAGCACATACACCTAGGGATAGCTAGTCCATATGCATATTAGGTGTACAGACATACTGGATATGGTCCTCACTAACATGGGGGAATGCTGCACCCCCCCATGTGTAATGTCCTCCCTGGTAAGGTTAGACCATAAAGCTCTCTCCTTTGAAATAAAAATAAAATCCGGGACCCCGGCTTCCCCTGGTACATTTATGAACTATTCTAAGGCAAGATTCTTACTATTAAGTGTTAACCTGGCAAAATTTCAAGTACCCCAAAACCCTGCGAACAATGCTGCGTATGTGAAATTGATCACAGAAACCCAATACAATCATATTAATAATGACAACTGTACCTACTAGGAATAAGCATAGAACAAACTCAAAAAGTAAACCCCCCTGACATAATTCCAACATCAATAGGCTGTATAACAAAAGGAAGAAAGTCATGGATTCAAATTAGGAAGTGCAAAGCCCAGCAGGGTAAAAACTCTGCTATCAATCTAAACAAGCAACGCAAAGGGCAAATCAAGTCTACCAAAGCCGCATTTGAGTAAAAATAGCTTCCCAAGCCAAGGGCAAGCATAAGACTTTGTTTAGCTATGTCTGCAACTTCAAAGGCAGCACACAACAATGTGCAGAACTAATTGCAAATATAGCAAATAGGGGTTGGGAGGGTGGCCTAATGGTTAAGTTGTTTGCCTTACAAACACAAGGTGCAGGGTTTGAGTCTCACAAGGGATAATTGGCTAGGCTTAAAATGGCTTGCAAGGGCAGTTAGCTTAGTACTAATCTATGAACCTATGAACATATGAGCCACTTACAATGAGCCAGAAGATATAGCAAACCTAATGGTCAACAAATTCACGTCCAAGTTTACCCCATCCTCCCAGCCATCCCTCAGGAAACACCATCAGACATAACCACCCCAACTATCACTAGGAGAAGGTCCTTCTTGTGTTCTCCAAGACCAAGAATACTACAACCATGGACCCCGATAATGTCCCAAGATGCCTCCAAGATAACATGAAGTATGACCAGCCAGGACCATTAAAGTCACTGTTCAACTTTAGCTGTGAGACAGGCTTTCTGCCACACAATGCAGAACTGCAACAGTCATCCCATTACAGAAGGATGGGCCATCTATGGAGTGCCATAACTGCAAACCCATAAATCTGGCTAGTCTCATATGCAAAGCTATGGAAAGAATTATCATGTAAAGGATTAACAATAAACATGGGAGATCTTCAGACAGTGGATCAAAATCAGCTTGGTTTCATCAAGAGTAGGTCATGTCCACTCATCCCGATGGTGTTCTTTGTGAAGGTCAGAAAAGCAATGGGTGAGGGCAGAAAGTGCATGCTGCCTACCTTGCCCTGACTAAGGCATTTCATGCAATATTCCACTTGGGCACAGTAGACAAATTCATGGAATTAGGTATAAACCCCTGTGTCATCCACTGGATAACCAGGTGGTACTTCAATAGAACCCAATAAGTTAGGCTAGGAGAGTCCACCTCCAGAAAGAACTGTTCATTAACAGAGTCCCTTAGGACTCTTTGCTGGGTCCACTCTTTTTTAGCATCTACTGCCCTGAAGTCAAGGCCAGCATCAAGGGCTTCTGGCTTTCAAGAGTGAGGATGATTGAAAACCAGATGCAGTTATAGAATTCCACCCCTCGAGATGCTAATATCCACCAAGGATGTCTGGCTCAGACAAATATATAGTACCAGAGCAGTTTAAAACTCAGTTCCAAGAAATGCATAATAGTATCCTTGGGAAATTGGCTACCACTGGAAATGACCTCATTGATAACACACCCCTAAGAATAGACCCAGTAATCAGGGATTTGGGGATGCATGTAGACAGTAACCTGGCCTTCAACCATCATGTGACTATGGTTGTAAGGAAATCAGTCTGTGTTGCACAACTTATAAGCAAGGGTATGGCATCAAGGTCTAAGGAAGTCATTGTTCTACTGTATTCCTTCCTCATCAGACCACTCACTTAGTACATTATCCCTTCAGAATGTACCTGACTAAACACATGCAACAACTGACATTTCTACAGAGGTTCCTTACAAAAAGGATATAAGGCATAAACAACATGTCCTACACAGATCACCTCAAAGTTCCATTCCTGTACTTAGTCTCCTACAGATTGTTGAGGGGTGAGCTATGCCTAGTATACAAGGTGTCCTTGGAGCCTATTCTACTGGACCTTCTGCATATCCACAAAACAAACAGCATCAGAAGTTCCTGATCTGGGGACTTCAACCTTGCTTGTGACATAAATAGGACATGCAGGGGTATCCATTTGAAATGTGTGGACCCACAAGAGTGAATCCCAAAATATAGAGACTGAATGGCCAAAAGATCGAACTTACATATACCTAGTCCAAGATGCCATTTCACAGAATATTCCTTTTTCTCCAAGATATGGCAATCTTGGAGTTGGTATATATAAGTTCAGAGAGTGTAGATGGCTTGGTCCCCTCATGGGGGTATGCAAAAATAAGTTTTAAGGAGAAGAACAATTTTCGAGATTTGCTCTTCTCCTGTTTTCTTGTCTATTTTTTTAGGCTTTTCGGTACTCAGCTTTTAGAGTGCCATCATTTTAATTGCGAGCCCAT
Organism: Protopterus annectens; assembly: GCF_019279795.1. Taxonomy (NCBI): domain Eukaryota; kingdom Metazoa; phylum Chordata; order Ceratodontiformes; family Protopteridae; genus Protopterus; species Protopterus annectens. The sequence goes on from NC_056728.1 coordinate 381,814,258, forward strand.
GTTGGTGGGGGGGGGGACAGGTATATTTCTCAGATACTACCCTTTTTCTGGAATGGGCTTTCAATCCATGTGAAGCTGACTCTTTCCTAAACTAATTAAAGTATAATTTGGACTAGTGGAGGGACTTATTTCCCTAATAGACAAAAAAGGACCGTAAATACTTGACCACCAAGACCCAGCATACATATAGCCCTTAGAATAACCTTAAGTTTTGTTTAAGTTGATGAGTATGGGGAAGGCATAGATGAGTGTGGATAGTAGGTGGGTTCTTGCGATGGTGGCTTTACTGTCATTGGTGAGGTACTTTTTGCATCTATATAGGGTTCCGAGTTTTTCATGGACTTTCTTTATTATCTGTGGAATGTGCACAACATGAAATTCAATATCCACACTGAACATATGGGTATAATTAACAATGAATATTTGTGCTATTCAGTCATTTTTCACATCTTACACACATGGAATTTATAACAGTAATTTGTTAAAGGTAATTTCTTACAGGGATATTTTATTTGTGATGTTGAAAATGCCATGGAAACATAGCTCATTAAGCCGATACATAATCTACACATTAGGGCTGTGATTCCATTTAACTCCGGACTACCACAAACCCACAACGTCATGCAGTATGTGTTTGGACTGATGAAGGCCCACTTCCATTTTCTAAATTCCTTTGGTGACACACTGCAGCATGATGCAGAGACTTGCAGCAATAAATTTTCTGTCTGCCATGTTGCACAAGATGGTTGTGAACAGAAAGCTAGAGCATATGATCACCACTGGATAGTCAGACTAATTGGAGCCAACAATGGAGAAGATGCCTGGTGAAGAGTCATCAGATTAACTGGCTGTAGAGGAGTCCCATGTGAAGCTGAGTGAGAAGCAATAGTCTGCAGCACTGGTATCAGTATTTGGTACACAACCATGAAACAGACATAGACAGCAAAGCTTAAAACTGATGCGTGCAATACTACACCCAGGCTATGCTGTACAGTGCAGTATCATGTCACAGCATACACCAGATATTACCTAAATAATTTATCAGAGATGTGGGCATTGCACAGCTGTCATAAATTGCACAGGTGGGGTTGGACACAGTGACAGGGAGCAGCAATGGCTACAAAGTTGGAGGGCAAAGGACTAGGATAAGTGTAAGAGTAAGTAAGGTACATGGCTAAGTGATTGGGAGAGCTGAGTTGACTCTGTAATGAGACAGTAGAGCTACTTGGAGGGGTAGGTAGTCAGATATTCTGGACAGTTGCACAGTACTGGTGCAAGAGGAGATAACTGCAGTAGATGGCAGATTGTTGAAATGGTAATGAATCTGACAAGTGCTGTGGCTCCACAGGGGGTTGTGATGCAGACTGTTGATGGTCTTGCCCACAACATTATGCCCTCTGTAGAAAGATACTGTAATCAACATTCACTGGCAAAGATGATATAGAATTATGGAACCACAATTGCTTTTCCATGTGATCTGGAGGAAAACCAAAGAGGCTTCTTCTTTGATGGTGGCCCAGACATGCCATTGCAGGCTCATCACTAGTGGCTAGTGGTAATGAGGTGGCACTCTATGACCTCAGAGAACTTGCCCTGTGGATACATACCCATAGTGAAGATAGAGGAGTGGTGGCCATGGGTACGAGGATGACCATGGCAGGTAGAGCCAAGGTACCCAGTGGTCAATGCAAGAGCTCTAATGTGGCCATCCTATGACCTCAACAAGTGGGTGTGCGCCTTCTCTCTAAGATCTGTATCTGTTCATATATATTGCATATCCTTATATAAATCATCACATATTTCATGCAGTACACTAATCACCAAAGCTGTGGCAGCTGTCTGACCCAGATGATCAACCTGTATATCCATTGATTTATACCCAGTGTGACACCTATTTCAGCCAATGGTTAAGAATCATGATGTTGATATCCACTAGTGCATCACTCCCTAGTGCTGTCTTCATGATCTGCGGTAGCAGTCTTTCCACTGCTGTCCTATATGCATGAGAGGACTATGCATTATGTGTTGAGCTGCCTGGGATGGCCTATCCCCCTGTCCTCAGTGGAGAGTCAGGAGCAGTCTCCAGAGCTAACACAACTGTGACAGTGGATGTGGCTGGTAGACTGCCTGCCATCATAATCATTTTTGATAGTGACATTGTGCTATCTTGATTGTGTCATGCATAGGCTTGTAACAGTGCTCCACTGACATCAGTCATGCCCATATCTGTTATAGCTGACACTATGACTGCTGCACCTGTGAAAACAAACATATAAACACCCATGTGTCTATGACTTAAAATATCATATAATCCAATGATACAAAAGCATGTCAGCTTACATATTATACACAGAACAAGCACATTTGCAACTTGAGCTGTATGTTTCAATTCCTCAAGCCCAACGTTATCACTGGAAGAGATATGGCAATGTTTGCCATCAGCAAGATTACACCATTGGTCTGCCAGCAGGTTTTGCTAGTTGTTCATAGTGATACCAGCCTGGTGCATATTTGACTGTTGTCACCAGCTCAGCTATCAGTGTCATCTTACTTTAAACTCAGACAGTGTCAGACAGAATGATCTGCAACAACAGGCATCTGCCTTTGCCCATTCTCTCCTGTTTGATAGCTTGGGATTTCATGCAGGCATGAATGATCATGCTAGTGATCCTATGGTGGACTTGTCATACATATCTGGTGTTGCCACTGGTGGCTTTCACATCTGTCATGAGGTATTGCCACATATGCCCCTAGAAGGACATGTCAGTCTTGTCTACATTGAGAATGCATGTGCCATGAGCATGCAGTGCCTGCAATAATACCTCTGTCTCTGCCAGGGTAAATGTTTCCAGTCACTTTTGCACCTAAGCTCTCTACCACGACACAAATATTATGCACATCAGCTCTAACAGATCATCACCTATGCTGTAGCTTTGGCTGCCGCAAGAGGCATGCCTGCTACATTGTGTTTATGTAGGCCTCCTCATAGCCATCCAGTTGTGACTACTTGGACATTAACTGTGTTGCAACATGTGGCTTGTTATCATTGTATATTGTCCTTGTTTCCATGTTCAGCAGCAACCACTATCCAACACATCCACAGGCTACCTTCATCAGGTGTGCCTCCCTCTCCCCACCCCCTTCTGTATGTACGTCTGTCATCTGAACTCCCATAGCAGAAGGTGTACTATTCAACATATCTCTCTCCCTCTCTGTCTGTGTTGCCAACAAACATGGCCACTGCCAGCATGCCCTGATATTCAGCAGTTCTTCTAATGGGCTGGAGATGGATGGACCTGCTTTCTGTATGCTCTCTCTTCTCTTTAGCACTCATCAGTGCTGTCAGTTCTACTGTCTGCACGTTGCTCATCAACCACCTCAGTATGGTAAATATATCCAGTATAAACTCCCACTTGCTAATGGCCTGTAACTCCTTACCTAGCTTTTACTATGTATAACACCCTAATATTCTCTTTTCTAAGATATGTTGTCTGTGCTGCTGCTGCAGTATTGACAGTATGATGAGCACCACAATGGCATCTCTGGCTTTTATTATGCTGTTACCAGGCTTGTGGCAAAACAGTTTTACCAATAAAGTAATTTTACTGAAATGTTTCTGAATCACGCAAACAATACAGCAATATATCAGCTCTGTATTGCCATTTTGGGACTGTGACTGCCCTTGCACATACACAGCAGTCCATGGTATAATCTGCATATGCCTGTGCATCCACATTAGAAGCATGTATCTGTGGGTGTAGCTAATTAAGTGACCAAAAGTGGCAAAGTGCCACATCATTATCAGGAATTGTGGGATGTTGCCATTACAGCACTGCGTATGTGTTGGCAGAGGTGCAAGCATCTACCACCTCCCATGCACACCTGCTGCAGTCATGTTACTGCATATTGGCACTGAGTTGCCTCACATTTCCATGCTGCCTGTCAATGTACATAATATGGTTTCTATGGGTCACCATGACTCAGCTACCATTTCCCTCTTGTATAAATGTGGCAAGTGTCTATGGCTACTGGAAAGCCTACATTTGGAAGGGCTGCTACATGATGCAACAGAAAGACAAAGTCTTTTGTCTACCTGCTCCCTCTGCACCAGTGGAAGAGCCTGCTGTGGGACTCAAATGAGGGCCTCAAGTACAAGGTGCTTGCCTGACCCACACATGCCATGCTGGTGAGTGATGTCTCAGGAAACACTTTCTCTGTTCAATGCTGGCATCAGTTTAATGACAGGAAGAGGTGCCACACTGACCTGCTCCACCAATTGGAAGAAGAGGTTAGGGAGAAAGATCCTGAGTGCTACAGTGTGTATGATCCTGCCAACTGGTTTTACAAAATGAAGCTTTATTGTACACCTAGAAAGAGCTAGTGATGTCCATGTGTATAGTGTGCTCATGACTTTTTTTCTCTTTTCTGTCTTTCAGCAGGAGATTCATAAGAAGAGATTAATCTGTCAGAAAAGTCAAACATGCCTGTTCAAGCATCAGATTATGCATATACTGAATTGCTCTAATACACATCTGTGCTTCACCTTCTTAGTACTGTACTGCCCAGGTTTGCAATGCTGTTCAAAAATGTAACCATTGCATGCAGTGTTGTTTTGCTTTACATCACCTATAAATTGTAAAGGCATTTGTAACAGTGCTACTTTCCTAATTACTGCATGTATTCCTGATAGTACCATTTATTGCAGAATATATTGACCTTGGGGTCACAGTGCAAGCAGGGGTGTAGTTATCCATTGGGGTCATTTTCTGGTTTGTATTGTTCAGACTCTTATCTATGTAATCACCCTGCAGGTACTGTACACTGCAATTGTCTGCCAGACATGTCTTACTGCATTAATGCCCTTTGCCGATTACTGTGCCAGGTATGCCTGGCATATCACAGTCATACAAATATTACTACTATTACTACGTTTCCACAAGATTGATGTTGTTGTTTGTAAAACATGGTTAAAGAACAATGACTGGAAACCAGTTCTGTCAGGGTATAAATGTTTTTACTGTAACAAACATTTGAACAAAAACTCAGGTGGAGGTGTTATGATAGGGATTAAAGATAGCTATGAGACTTGTGATTGTTACATGTTCAGTGATAACATCCATACTATAGACTGTGTAACTGTGACAGTAAAGACAACCCTGGAACATATAACAGTTGTTGGAGTGTATAGACCACCAAAGTCAAGTACAGATGACCTATAAGAATTCATACATTTCTTGCATGAAACAAGGAAGGAGGAATACTATTAGCTGGGGACTTACATTTACCAGAAACAGACTGGAATAATATTGATTCAACAATGTTAGAAAGGAAATTATTCACAATGTCTATTCAGGAACAACAATTGCTTCAGACTGTAAAAAAAACCTACTAGGAAACGGAACATACTAGACATTGTTTGTGTTCCTAAACAAATTATTTTTATTTCAAGTCAGGTTTTACCATCGTTGATGTGCAGTGATCATGGAGTTATAAAGACTAATTTGTTGCTAGATAATTTTGCCAAACTGAAATCTAAAGCAATGCACAGAAGGTTAATTACAGACTATATGGAAGCAAAACAGTTACTATGTAAAACTAACTGGAGTGAGGTGTTCAGTGGAAAAACTGCAGAGGGAATGTGGACAATTTGAAAGACAAATTGTTTGAGAGCAAAAAATAAAAAAAATGTTTAACATCAGGATCTAGGCATACAACATCAGGGGGATATATTTCCATAAGAACTAGATATCTGATTAAGATGAGAGACAAAAATTTATAAGAAATGGAAGAGAGGTTAAACTACAACTTTAAAAACTGAAATAAACAAGCTGGACAAACATAGTGTGAGACAAGATCAAGAAACATTTGAAGACCATTTATATAAAGATATTGAGCATAATAGGTAACCTTTTTATAGATACATAAGATGTGGAAGGAGTAAAGATGCAAATTGATAAACTGTGTGCAGATTCTAAAATTAATTCTCAGACACAACAGATTATAAATATATTTACAAAATCTTATGCAATTCTAAAATTTATTCTCAGACACAATAGATTATAGATATATTTACAAAATCTTATGCAAAACAATTTGGTTCCATAAAAGGAGTAATAAGTTCTCCTAGTGACATTAAGGTAACCCCAGATACTGGAATCAAATGAGATTATATTGAAAAAGAACTGTGCAAACTGGATCTAAACAAAGCACAGGGAGGAGATGGAATTAATAACAATGACCTGAGAACATTTCGGCAAGAACTTACAGTACCATTATATTTATTATTCACTAAGTCATATAAATATTGGGAGATTCCTCAAGATTGGAGACAAGTGCTTATTAAACCTGTATTCAAGGGAAAGGGGAGTAGGACAAATCCAGAGTTATATAGTCCCTTAAGTCTACTTTCATGTTGTGCAAAAATAATGGAGAAGGTAATATTGGATAAGTTATTTTCAGAACTGGATAGGTTAGGACTTGAAACCATATACCAGCATGCATATGGTGAAAACATATCTATTACCACCTGTAACATGATGTTCTATAACAATATAATAGCTATGAATGAAAAATTGTGCTGTGATGTAATTTATATAGCTTTAACTTCAGCATTTGACAGGGTCATACACAAATCACTGGTCAATAAATTAGTACAACTAGGTATTGATGTACTCTTGATAAGATGGATAGCTGCATGGCTTACAAATAGGACATGGCAGGTATCATAGAGCAACTGGACAGATGAAATCCTTGGTTACAGTCAGGGTATCCCACAGGGGTCTGTTCTAGGCCCATACTTATTTAGATTGTATCTTTCAGACCTAACTTTTTCATCTGAGGTGTTCTACTGTCTGTATGCAGATGACATGAAATTGAGTAAGCTGATTACATGTGTTGCTGATAAGGCATGTCTGCAAAATAACTTGACTAAATAGACCATTCGGACACAGGAGAATAATATGCTGATAAATACTTCAAAAAGTATGCATATGAGATTTGGGAGACATAAATTGAAAGGTGAATATTTAATACAGCACACAGCGATTAAAACTGTAGGCTCATTTAAGGAACTCAGTATATGGGTAGATTCAGCTATGAGTTTTTCCTAATCATATCAACAAATTGGTTAATGATAGTTATAGAACTATAGGTTGTATAAAAAGATTTATAAAGTCTAGGAGATCAAAAATGATGAAGTCATTGTTTGGTAGTTAAATTTGACCCAAACTTGAGTATGGAATAACAATATGGAAACCCTATAAGAAAACAGCCATGAGTAAACTGGAAAGAATAGAGCAGAAATATACCAAGGGCATCCATGGATGTGAAAATGTAAGTTATTATGAAAGTGTAAAATATCTGAACTTGTACAGTGACTCATAGATATCTAAGAAGATATCTTATTCAAGTATATGGGGTATTTAGAGACAACTACCTCTGGGAATGTTTGGGGTTATCAAAAAGTACTAGAGAATCATCAGATACACTATGTAGAAGATTCTATAGGAATGAGAAGTGTACTAATTGGTTCTCTGACAGAGTAGCTGATGCATGGAACAGACTACCAAATTACATTAAAGCAAGTACTAGTTTAGATATTTTTAAGAACAGCCTGGACACTTATTATGGGAACAAGTGTTTTGGCATATTGGCAAGCTAGAAGGGCTTTTAAAGCCCATGGTAGAGATATTTGTATGTATGTATGTATGTATGTATGTTGGACTGTTGTGTACCTCTTCAACTGCTTTTTACACTGTCAGGTACAAAAATTAACTCAGATTGTGAGTTCCTTGTGCATTCTTCATATTCTGAGGCATGTTACATGTAGTTTGATGCCACCCTGTGCCATGAATCCTACCATTTTTCATACTGTGTATGCTAAGTCCTCAGGGCAGTGCAACTGATTTGTACATTGTGTCTTGCTTTGATGTCCATTGGACTCACAGTGATTAACAGATGCACAATGTGCCATTGTCCTACACAGTAATCATATGGTACCTCTCAACTTATCCTACCCTGTAACCCCCATAGTTCAGTCATAGTTGTACCTCAGGCCTGAATATTACTTGTATTTTCCAACTGCTCTGCTGACTGCATTTTTTTCTTTCCGTCCCTATAGTATAGTATAGTGTAGTATAGTATAATGGTGTAACACAATTTATTGATCATTATATTTTTTCATTTTATTTTTTGCTGTCATCTTATTCATTTAATTATTTGTCCTTTTTAGTTTTGTTTCTCTCCATTTACTTTCATCTGCATTCACAGCTGCAGACATATATGTAGTATGATAGCATCCACTGTGCCTTGCATCAGACTTGACACCAACTGCTGGGTTCCCTGCAGTTTCCACAAGAGCCTCTCTGCAGGATGATGAAGGTAATCCTGTTGGAGGAGACCTGGAAGACTCGCTGATGGCCTCTCTTGCTGTTTCAGATTTAAGAGGTTGTAGGCTAAGCCCCGGGAAGTGTTACTGATATTTGTAATCAGGTCATCTGGCAAAAAGTGGAGAGCTGATAACAATTGTGGTTGTACGTGACTAAACACTCAGAATGGCATCTGGAAAACATCCTTGTGGGCCTTACAGAGACACACAGCTGCATGACCCTCACCACTGTAGAAACAGTGGCTGAAATCAGCCATGAATCCAGCCACAGAGGACTGGGTTCAGTGTTATCTTATTTAGCAGGTGGTCTTCACCTACCCGATCCCCATTATTGGATTCCTCTTCCTTGTGTGCTAGTCCCCTCCCAAGTTTGCTACCCGTCCTTCCTATCCCCATTCCTCCTCTCTCTGTCTGTGTACCCTAGGAAGTGTGTTTATTTGGTCTAGGGGAATGATTCATGCTTTGGGTATGAGAGGTCCTGGGTCCAAATCCTGGACAAAGCCATTGTTTGGGGTTGGGGGTTGGCATAATGGAGAAGGTGTTTACCTCATAGATAAAAAGTACAGGATTTGATTCTCACTAAGGGGAAATTGGCTATGCTTAAAATGGTCTACACGGACAGCTAACTTATCACTTATCTATGAACCTATGTCTGTCTGTCTGCAAATCTGATTTGTGGTTCTCTCCTATGTATCAACAACTAGCCTTTCCATCTTTGTTTCTATGATACAATTGTTTGTCCATGCTGTCATCCCTATACCATCCTTTCTACCTACATATGCTACCTTCCCCTACCCCTCTTAAAAAAGGGCACTTCTTACCCCAAAAATGTACCCTTCTTCCCCTTCCCCACACCACTCTTCCCTTCACACTGCCCTTGTGTGTGTTATTCTGCTTGTTATTTTTCCTTTCTAACTGTCCTATCACCCCATTTACTTCCCATTTATAATATAAATGCAGCCCTTTTATGGGCTCAGAGCAGTATCTGTGTTATATAGGAGTGTCATTGTCATCTCAAGCACTCTAACTGCCTACTAATAGTCCCAGGTCATGTGACCTGCCACAGTGTGGTCCATATCTGTGAATGATCAATGCCTATTTTTTGAGTGAATAACTTATTTATGTAGCTCTAGACCAGGAAGGTCTTTTCTAAGTTGTTACCTCTGCATAATTAATCCTATGGGGTCTTATTGCACAAGTTCAAAAATTCTGTTTTGAACTGGAAAGCTGCATTGATATTTTTTTTCTGAATCCCAATCAAAGATTATTTTATAGAAGTAGTGAAAATGTGCAATTCTATAAAGTTAGATAATAGGATTTCTATTTATTTGAATGTGATGTGTTGGACATTGTATCCTGCTAACACTTTTAGCAATTGTATAGCAAAAAACATTACAAAACAACTATATATATATATATATATATATATATATATATATATATATATATATATATACACACACACACACACACACACACACACACACACACACACACACACACACACACACACACACACACATACATATGTGTGTGTGTGTGTGTGTGTGTGTGTGTGTGTGTGTGTGTGTGTGTGTGTGTGTATATATATATATATATATATATATATATATATATATATATATATATATTGGCTGGGTTATTAAATACATGAATGAATAAATAAACAAGTCAATAAGAAAATAAATAAACAAATTAGATGTTTTTGTGCAAATGAAGTAAGCTATAGAGTCTAGTACAGCAGGATAGCACTAGTTACAGAGTTGGGCAAAGTATGTTTAATGAGTTAACAAATGCAAGAACTATTGTAAAACAAGTGTTATATATTTATTTATTTACTTATTTAGTTTTAATTTATTAACTAATATAATAAATCAATAAGAAAATAAGTGAGTAAGACTTGATTTGCAGTTGAATCAAGCTTTTCAGTGGTGTATAGTATAGTATAGTAAGACTGGAGTACACATAGAAGTGTGTAATTGTGCAGGATTTTTACAAGTGCTTTGTGTTCAAAATGTCATGCTATTGCACTTATATGAAGGGTCAGTGATCAAAAGACTGCAAAAGAAAAAAAAATGGAAAGACAGAAAGCAGCAGTATTGTAGAATGCTTCCACTGCTGCAGTCCCACCTGAAAGACACATGCTCTCCAGCATACAGAACAGAAAGACTGATGAGGCATTGCACAGCATGCATTCTCTCTCTTTTTTGTGTGAGTGGTTTAGGCAGTCATAATCTTTCTATCTTTCACTTAGGTGCCTAAAGAAAGTCACTGTAATGAGTTTAGGTGAGCGCAGAGGGGCCATTGTGGCTGAAAGGGACAAGTAGATGCCAAAAGACTCTCTACATGTCTTTGCATGTTTAACATGTTTGGCATACAAGGGGGAAAGCAGAAGCAGGACAAAGCAAAGCTTTAGCTTGCAGTTCAGACAGCTCTTTAATACTTTATTAAGCAATGTTTGTGTCTTAAACATTTTATATTATTGTTGAGCACAGTGGTAGGGCTCAGGAAGCTGCTCTTCATTTTAACTATCACAGCAATATGGAAGTGAAGAACAAATAACTGCCTTAGAGATTTAATAGGAAGGGAACTTTTAACGTTGCACCATATGTAAAATTTAATGAAATTACATCACAGAATGGGATGTAATGAAATTATTTTTTGTAAAATGTCAAAGACCATCTGATAAAAAGTCATGAACTCTTTGTGTTATCACTACAGAAACATAAGCAATTGAGGAACAGCACCGCATATTTCTGGTGGTCAAAATTACAAAGCAGAGAAGTGGATATTGAGATTTCCAGAATAACTGAATTAATAAAAGTAAAGGTGAGTAAACTAGAGGTGATTAATCCTTGTAGTGAGGTTCATATGGGCTCTTCTATAATTATTTACAGTGTAACACCCACAGATCATGAGGGGGGTTGACAATAAACCTAATAGAGCTGTTACAGAAAATACAGCTGTTGAGATCAAAAAAGAGTCTCAGTGAAGGAGAAATTGTAGAAATTGACAGAGAGCAATCAGAGGTGGCAAGATAGGGTGAGAAGAAGAGCATAGTCTATGTGTGTGCGTGTGTGTGTGTGTGTGTGTGTAATAAATAACGGTGATATGTGTGTGTGTGTGTGTGTGTGTGTGTGTGTGTGTGTGTGTGTGTGTGTGTGTGTGTGTGTGTATGTGTGTGTGTGTGTGTGTGTGCGCGCGCGCGTACTAAAGAACAGTGACAGTATTGATTTACTATGTGGAGACATGGATTGTGCAGTTATCAAATGGTCAAGAATATGTAGCTCCAAACAGATCACTGCAATCTCATCACTCAACATTTTAAATTATAGCAGTCTGCATGTTAAGTGGGATGGAGACCCTGCTCTGTAGATTTTGTAGGGAATGATAGTAAAATTAGAAATATCAGGGAGGCTTCAGGGAAACTATTTAACAAGTTTGAGAAATACAACGTTGTAGTTATGGCTGGTGGTACTAATGTTGTTGGAAAAATAGTCAAGCTTTACATCTGTTTCAGATAGAATTATTTTGTTTAAGCAAAAAAAAAAAAAATGGAGCTTCACCTTGTTTTATGTGACGTTTTTCCTGCCCCACAACATAATACATTGAGAATGGAGTATTTAAGCAGTTCAATAACTGTTCTAGCCAAGCAGGAAGACATGAGGAAAAGATTAAACCTGGTCATGACAAAATACATCTCAGTCACCAATGAAATATGATCAGTTGTAGGGTAACAAATAGTGTCCATACCTTTTCATTATGAAATGTAGTTACAGGAAAAGGGAACTAAAACACAACTATAGAATACAATGCTTTCTGAGTAATACCAGGAGTGTGAATAACAAGCTTAAATGCTTAGAAATGAAAACTATTGCAGATAGCTGTGACATCACTGTTATAAGTGAACATTTTAACAACCTTAACTAGGCCATTGGAGCTCCTGGGATACAAAGGGCACCATGCATACAGGGTAACAACATGGGTGGTTATATCTATATATACCTGAACATTGTTACATTCTTTTAGTAGTTTAAGAAGTAATGAATCCAATATTATAGTGGTAAATATTAATGTGAGTGAGGCAAAATAGGATGTGGCCCTTTTTATAGATCACCTAATCAATGGAAAAAGAAGTGACAGACTTTCAGTATTGCATTAGGTTGCTATTTCCAGAAAGGTATTCTTGTGATTACAGGTGATTTCAGTGCTCCTTCTGAGGAGTGAAAGAAACCAGCATCAAGCAATAATGCCATCAATTCTGTTATAAGGAAAAGTGCAGAGTTTGGCTACTTATAATTAATAACCCTACCAGAAACATCTATGGCAAGTATACATAGGTTTCCTAGCTTGGTCATTAAATTAAAATATCAGTAGGGTAGAACAAGCTTCTACTGTTCCTTATCAAGTAATAGAACATGTACGAGCTTATTCTAGCCAATCATATTTCAGCCAGTAAAACAGTCATATTTATTCATCTGAGAAACTATAAGAAAGATAAACAGTCTCGTATCTGCATGGCTTGGGATGATGCTCTAATCTAGATCAGCTAAAATAAATATTTGTGGAGAAGTTTACTAGCTCATCTAGCAATCGTGCACCAATTTAATATGGTTAAAACTATTGTTTGGGGAGATTCTTGCCCCATAATAAAAGTTATTTAAGTACAAAGGGAAATAAAAAGCATAAAGCCAACAAAACCAGCTGGGCCTGATGACTAAATGTTTTTTCAGACTAACATCAATGACTTTGTAATATCATGCATAGTGTGGTTATTTCAGCTACCTCTTCATTGGGACATGTTCCACATGTGTTGAAGAAAGCTATAATTATTCCCATTTTTAAGGGGGGCATGAAAACCCAATAAGCTTAACCTGTATCATCAGGAAATGTTTTGAAAGAGTGCTGTGTGAGCTGATGTCTAAGATGTTGAAATCAGGCCTGGACATTTTTCTGTATGGATTTGTTGAAGGAAGATCATGGCTGCCAAATCTAAGAAGCTTTTACCAGAACATGTGGGAAATTGTTGACTTGGGTCTGCTGGCTGACATAGCGTATTTAGATCTGGCAAGGCATTTGATTCTTCCCCTCATCTTGAAATTATAACTATTATGCAGAAATGAATAACAATGGGTATATTATGAGATGGGTTGGTAATTGGCTTACTAACAGAATTTGTAGCATCAAAATTAAAGACGCTACTTTAGGGGATAAACCTATTTCAGTGGGTGTTCCTCAGGGCTGAGTCCTGGGACCTGTTTTATTCAGCTTTTTAATGTCTGGCTTCCCATTACTGAAAGGCATATGGGTCAGAAGATTTGCAGAAAACACAAGACTGAGTTAATAGTAACTACTGTTACTGAACAGGCTAGAATGCAGCTTTATGATGGTACTTCATGAATTTCGTCTAAGAACTGACATATGGAATTCAATGGTAATAACTCAAAAATTGTACACTTTGGTATGAGCAATCCCAGCTTTTCATATGTATTTGAAATGATTTCAACTGGGGAGGATAAGAACAGAGATTTGATAGCGTAAATATGATGGCGATCTATCAAAAACGCTAGTCTGTAATTAAGAACATCCTACATTATATCTCCCTTAGGAACGGAAGAGTGCTTATTCCTCTTTACAAAGGCAGTAGTGAGTCCCAACATGCAATATTTTGTTGTACTGATATCTATTCTCAGACAAAAAGTCTGGAAAGGATTCATAAGTATTATACTCAACAGATCGCCAAAGTAAAACATGTCAGTTACAAACACAGGCTTGAAAGGCTATCTTTATTCTATACCCATTTCATAGTGATGAAGGGTGATCTTATTTAAATATTTAAATGCAAAAACAGTGATATAAGGCTTGAGTTTAAAAAACACAGACTAGGAATAAGGAACAACTGCATATTTGTTGATGTGCCAACCTCCAGAATGGAATTAGGGTGAAGTACAAAGTAGAGCAGAAAGATTATGGGACAACCTACTTTTTAATTTTAAAAGCAAATATTCTTAAATTGTGTGAACACCTGGTTGAAGAACAGGAGATATGATCAATCTCAGAGAGGTGGCAAACTCACTTAAGGGCTCTAACGAGGCTCAGAATTTGATTAAGCCATACAGTGAACATTAAACATGCTAGGCAGGCAACCAATGTTATTACAACGTAGCATCTACCACAGATAAAACAATTCCATAACATTCTATGTTAATGAGTCACATGTCTATGCAAAGAACATTCCAATAACTGACAACACTAGCCAGCATGTCCAGGGGTCCACAAATAAATAACCAGTCAATACTTAACCTACAGCCTTTTCCCTATATTGTCGCAACCACATAGAGATCCACATCCATGTTTAATAAATAAGTTAGGCTCAAAGATCTTAATCTGGGATGGTGACAAAATAGGTGGGTGAGATCTATGGACAAGGTTGGCACCTATATTTCAGGGGTGTAGGGAGACCCTGGGTTATCAGACACAGGTTCAAGAATGGGAATTATATAAATAATGACACCAAGGAGTATTATGTAAGGCAGCATTCTACATATGAGCTATATATTGGTACAGCGGAGACAGACAGCACCACACACTACAGGTAACCTCATGCATTCCTATCGCTTATAAGCACAGGAAGAAAATAAAAAGCTTATCGGAAGAAAAAAACATTGTGTTCTGTCAACATATAATGAGGAACAAACAGTTATGATCCATTTTGAACAAAGCTGGTACAGTATATCCTACATAGAAAAATGATTAATAAAATCTTACTACTTTTTAAACAAAGCCACACCATAACACAATAATATTATGATGTTTTGGTATATGATTGGTTTTCTACATCCTTAACATACACACATTATGTCATATTTGTGGTTACTAAGGGCACGTTTTTAGAAGAAGCCACAACGTGCTACTTAGGTTTCTGAGAAATCCTTCTCCAGTTTATGCTTGCCTCAGCAGAGTGGGGCATTGCAATGTAGTCATTGTTTAGAATAGTAGTCAATAGTAATGTTCATGAAAGCTTCACATTGCCTGTTTTGTGTATACTGCTTGAGGTAATATGGATATTAGCCTTCTGTTAGTCTGACCTATCTTTAAATTTTGGATGTAATTTTTGAATTAGTACCTTACCCCAAGTGTAAACTGTTCGGAAATCTGGCCTTTAGTTTCAGACATTGCACTCTAGTTACCATTTATTGTATAACTACAAGTGCTAATACATTGTTTTTGATCCCAGTGAGCTATTCAGTAACATATTTCCTCAAATTTGGTCATATTTATGGATTACAGTAAAAATGAATACTTTAAAAAAAAAGTCAGAGCAGGAAAACATTTTCAGGGGGATCTTATTGCGAAACATTGCAAGTGCAGTAGCTGTGTCACGTTCATTTATTAGAAAAGAGCTCACCAACCTTTTATCAGGTGTGCTCAGGGAGCTCGCTTTATTTTCTTGGCTATTCCTGAATTGCTGTTTCACAGAGATACTATTTCTGAATTGTTGTGTTTCACAGAGGTAGTTGTCCTGATCTAAGTTTGAGAGATCCGTAGAAAAGCAACTTTTACAAACTGCCAGTCTGATGTCCGATGAGGTATGGTTGACTTAACTGACACAGACTGCAGTGAGAGATCTTGCACCTGGATCTAATGCAAAAGGAATTTGCAACTTGTACATGAAGAATTGATAACATATGTACACAAGCTGCTGGGTATAAAGAAAATGTTCAAAATGTTCACACTTGGCCTTGGCCTTTATCTATGAATATGACTAACTGGAAATGGAAACAAGTTTGTCAGTAATCCATTAAGCAGCAACTGACATTTTCTAGACAATGTGACAAAAAGTCATGTTAAACATACCTCAGTATTCATTGATGTTTGAAACCACATTTCTTTTCCTTTTAAACAAACATATTACAAAAACATATTTGCTCAAGATGTTTTCATTAAGCAGTGATATCTTCTCCAAAAGTCATCTGGCATAACATCAAAGCTGTTTTCAAGTCAGCAGGTTGAAATAATCCAATAAGATTATTTGTTTAAATGATTTAATACACTCCTTTTTTTCAGCTTTCTTTTATTTAAGATTGAGAACACTACTAACTGAGATTATCTCAAAGATTATTTTACTTGAAAAAGCAGTACACCATTGTATTTTTTTACAGTTTTACATAGTGGGGTTGATGTTTCCCTAGATATAATGGTTTGAGAGACATTCTGTGCTGCTGACTTACTTTAAACAACTGCTCAGAAAAAAAATGTGCCAGCAATATTTTCTCATTTATCAACTGATATCACTGCAGTGACTATTGCAATGCACATGTATCAATCACAAACATATCCGCTTCTTTTACATATAATGCATAGCCTTTAGTTGGACCTAAACATAAACATTTCCTAAATAAACATAATTGATTATTGGATTCTATTTACAGTGCAAGATAAATTGAAAATATCCTATATTACATAATAGCTTAATTACAATTATTTAATTACTGATTGTTGCAATTTCTCCTTTTACATCTTCTTTCGACTTTTTCCCGGTTAGGGGTTGCCACAGTGGATCATCTGTCTGCTCATGATTGGCAGTGGAGTTTTGTGGTGTCGAGTTGCCAGCCTGGCGCCCGACCTTCCACAGAAGGCACAAACACACACTCACACCTAGGGCCAATTTAGATTGTCCAATCCACCTACAGCATGTCTTTGGAATGTGGGAGGAAACCAGAGCACCTGGAGGAAACCCACGTGACCACAAGGAGGACATGCAGACTCCACACAGAAGGCACCCCAGTCGGGAATCGAACTGGAGAACCTCTTGCTGTGAGGTGGCAATGCTAACCGCTGCACCACTGAGGCCGCCCTCTCCTTATCTACTAAATGTCTTCTCTCTCTCTCAGTCAGTTTAATAGCTGAATCCTGGGTTGTAAATTAGTTCTTTGTTCTCAGAATAAACAATGAGTTCATACAAAAGGGAATTTAGACGACTGAATCTTACTCAATTATCAAGTAAGCACCAACTTAGATCCAGAAGCCATGGCATATGATGCTCCCTGATGTGCATCATTCTCACTGTGGTGTAGCCTGTGGGTTGTATCCTGCCAAGGATACAGCACCCGAAGGGCTTCCCAAAAGTCTTAACCCCCTCCTGCACAATCAATCTGTTGCCCTATAGGATAATCTCTTTTGAAGGGAAGTATAAAAGTAGCCAGAGTGACTAAAAATCTTTAGTAATTTCCTGCTGTCATGTGAGACACTTCTCCGGAGTGACACGGTCAAGGCTTTCTGTCAGAACAGATAAGACCACTTTTTGGGGAACCCTTCCACACACATTAATAAATGTTTTAGTATAATTTAGTACTTTAAGTGTTTTTTGGTGAAAACAGCAGTATTTCACATTAGGAATACTGGCTTTTCAAGCATGTTTGTAGACCCTCCTCTATTACCATTATTGTTTCTCTTGAGAGTGCTTTTGAAGAATTGATTTAGTGCCTCAGGGAATATTTCATATTAAACTTTTATTTTTTTGCATGTGTTTGGGCAGTTGAGGAAGTAAATTTCTAGGGAATAAATTGGCATTTATGTGAATGCTTGTGTTTAATATTTGTTTTCTTAATTTTACATGACTTAGACATACTGTCTTTTCTTCAGCAAGGAAATCTTGTTGCTGCATGTGTAACTTTGTTGTGGGACATTTTCTATATGTTTTTGAAGATTTGCCTGTTATTTGTGCTGGCTATGGGCAGATTACCTTCTGACCACTTCCTTCTAGCATATCTTGTTAGTAATCAAGTTTTTTCTTCAGTTACAGAATGTAGTCTTACCCTGGTCCTGCTGGCCCTTCTCCAAATGTACCTAAAAAACGAAAAAATAATTAAAAAATGAATCCATGCCTCCCATGTGGGCTCTTCCTATGCCTCAGTCAATAGTGTGTGATGGCAGTAGTCACTGCTGGTTCCTCAGATCACATACCTGCTTGCTGAAATTCCTCGAGTGTAGCCTTGCTAACCACTACTGACCAAAGTTCAGACACATCCTCTGTGGCTGTTTCCGTGCCCTGCTTGGATATGGGAGAGCTATTCATTTTGCATACAGGAGAGACTCTGAGCGGATCTTCTTGAAGAGCCTGAGTAATGAGACCTGTTGTTTGGGATGATATGCTGCCCCCTAACCATTCACCCCTTAGGGATGTACCTAGAAAAAAGACACAGACAATTAAGAACATTGAAAGTAAAGAAAACAGTCCCTGTCAATACAAATGATGTTATTTCTCTGGTCAGAAGTCTATTACAGCCAGTCAATGCTGGATGCGATTTGCTTTCATCTAATTCTGCTACCCCTTCTTCTGAGGAAGAAGATGCATTTTCTGGAGAGTGGGATGTTGACACAGACAGGGTTATCTCACCCATATAAAACTTCTAACATCACTCCCCGCTCTATTATGGTTTAAAGACTACCTCTCCCAATGCCAACAAGCTGTTGAGTGGAAAAACTCCCTTCCCCCCCTACTTCCTATAAAACTAGGGAGTACCCAAGGATCAGTCCTAGGACCCCTGCTTTTCACTATATTTACAAATAATCTTCACAAAGCTAGCACTCTAGCAAACCTGGTTCAATACGCTGACAACTCCACCTTAATCTGCTCTGCTCCCACCCACCACAACTTCACATCAAGACCCAAGAAGCCTTTACATCCATTGAAACCTGGCTAACAAACTCCAAGCAAAACTAAATCCTAAAAAGACCCAATGTATGCTCTTCCATCATTCCAAAAGCAGCAGTACCTACTCCCCCATTCTCTATTTCTGCATCAGATAATATTCCTATTTCCCCCATCACACAAACTAAATTACTAGGGGTCATTATTGACAATAATATGAAATTTGACAAACACATAGCTTATGCAATAACCAAAGTCAACAAAAAACTAGGTACTCTTTACAGATGTAGAAACTTCCAAACCAGCAACAGTAAAGTCACCCTAGCTCGTACCCATCTTCTCGCTACCCTACTGTATGCTTCTCCTGTCCTAATTAATCTAAACAAGAGCGATTTAAACAAGCTATCGGTATGCTACAATAAAAATAGCAAAATTTGCCACAAACTCCTCCTACTGCACCCATCACAGTCAAGCCCTACTGGCTGGAACTCCCAGACACCTTAATTCTAAACCAAATTCTTCTAGCTCACCAAATACTGTACCAAACTGACAAAACTTCAGCCTTACAAGACCTGATCACCCCTTACTCCAATAACCGAGAACTTAGATCCACTAACAAGGCACTAATCACAATCTCCAAAAGCCATTACAGCTCTGGTGACTCCCTGTATTCCAGCAACATTGCCAAGACTTGGAACTCCCTATCACTACAAATCAGGGTGCAGCCTAACAAAACCATCTTCAAAAAACAACTTATTTCCCACCTAAACAACTCCTGAACATGCAACTGCCTAGCACCTGACTGACATATTCTAACACCTTTCCCCTATTCACTATCCAACCTGTTCTTTAAAACTCCTACAGATGCACTATACATTATCACACATTACTTACCAACTCACCACTGCTTACTCCCCACTGTCCATTCTATACACATTAACTTTCCCCTAGACTAAGTTGAAAAGCTTTCCCTTAAAATGTCAATGAACCTCATATGAATTTGTCTATATTCTCCTCCATTGACAAACTGGCTAGCACTTTTAGTTTTTCCTTTCTTCTCTTATCTTCACTACATCTTCAAGATTATTTTACTTAACGTACTGTATGAACAACAGTCATAAATTACTACCTGCTATACTTATAACTGTATGTCTAAACCACAATGCTCATGTAAATATCTTATGTAAAGTATATTAGCAATTGTTCTGGAGCTTTTCTCCCCAGGCCTCCACTGAAAATGGACAGCTGTGTTCAGTTAGACCTCCCCGGTAAGCAAATGTAATATAAATAAAATAAATATAAAATAAAGACTGAATCATTTGATAGTGAGCCTGAAGATGTCTCTGTGGAAGCTTTGTCTTTTTCTGAGACTGCTTCCAGGGTAACGGATGTATTTGTTTGGGAACAGACAGATGCCCCCCGTGAGTTGGGAAGATACTTTAATTTACTTGAACAAGAAGTCTCTAATTCTGTCCCCCATTCCTCCAATTTTGCTAACATTGGAGAATGCCCTTAAAACTGCCTGTATTGCTTCTGATTCTCATCAGTTCCTAAAAAAAGCAGATAAATTGTAAAGATGTCACAAGTTAATATATTTCTCTATTCTCATCTTACAACTGACCCGGGTACTATCAAGCCTGTGGTTCCAGCAGTGAAAAAGCATGTAAGTGGCTGGACAGACAGGTTAAGAGACTTCTTAATCTAGAACTACCAAGGCTAAATGTGGAAGCCTGCTTTAAATGTGCTAATCATAGCTCCCAACTGACCAGATTTTTGCAGAATGTCCAGATTTTTGACTCGTATTTCTGGTCTGTTCCTCATAAAATGTGTTTTTTTCTGGGAAATTATTGTGGATTGAAGTTGGTAAATAATGCATGACATCTGAGTTTCAGACTTCATATCCTTCAGAAAAATGCATGCAGATACAAAAACTATTATTCTATCAAAGTTTTAAGTTCATAAGTCCAATATTTAAAATATGTTCCTATTCTTGAGCCTTTGTCATCCCATTATTCCTGTCTTTTTACAGATTTCTTGTGCTAAGAGTTTGAGAGGTGTGGTGCTAATAGCTTGTAAGAATTTTCTGCTTCTCTGACCCCAGAAGGTAATGGGGATCAGATTGCATCTAACCTGTCGCAGGTTTCTAAACATGCCTTAAAAAGTGTGTATTGTTGTGCCAGTATGTTTCCATGACTTCTGTTTCACTTACTGTTTTGAGGAGATTTGCTTGAGTATATAACCAAAACTTTTCAGATTTCTTAATGTCAGAAATGTTGAGTTCATCTGCAGACACATAAGTTTTATTTGGTCCTGCTACTACACAAGTCCTTAAATAATGGGATGAGAGTGTTAAATTAATGTAATGAGTTTCTAAGATTTTTCAAGTTCCACAAAGCGTTCCCTGCAAATCCCTCTTTCCCTTTCAAAGTAAAGAACAAGCAGAGAATGCTCTGTTAGGAACCTAAACAGTTTACACCTACACTAAAAAGTGCAGCACTTGTTCCAAATAGCTTTTTCTTCTCAAAAAGCTCAGCACTTGTCTTATAAGCATATCCCTTGTCTTATAAGCATTCTCTTTGCAGGTCAAGCACTCCTATATTATACAAATCTCTCACTAGCAAACCCCCCCAGGAGTGCCCACTTCCCTGCTAAGCCCACTACTTTTCTGTCTCATACCAACTCATAATTCTTTCTAGCATGTCGAAGGGTCAGATGCTGGCGTCCTCTCCTGCCCATTTGGTCAATCTGGGAATTCTGAGACAATGTTACAATTGCCTCATGTACACGGACAACCATCTCCTCCTCCCATGTAACACTAACACTTGTGAGAGATGCAGCTATTTAGCCAGACTGGAGGCTGAGCTCTCTCAACTCAGGACTGGCAAGACCAGGCAGGAGGAGAAGGCAACTACACACACCACAATACCAGTCTCACATAACTCAACCACACCACTGAATCAAACACATAAACACACTAAGACATACTGGAGGCTCTGAGTAAAATTTACCTAAACAGCAGAGGCCTCCAAAGCAGACACCCAAGCAACTGCAAACTCAATACACCACACAAACAACACATAAACAACAAAATCAGTGTGCAAAGCAGTCACTGCCCTTAAGGCCAAATACAACACCAAACATACTTGTCATAGGTGACTCCATAGTCAGACACACTGACGTCCCGCTCACCAGACTGAGTAAGGAGAAGGTCACAGTAAGCTGCCTGTCGGGCGCTAGAATCCGCCACATAACACAAGCACTCAGGTCTCTCAACAGCAGGTACAAGTACGACTCAGTCATTGTCCACGCTGGTGTCAACGACCTGAGATGTACCTCCTTGGACTACATGAAAAGAGACATTGAGGAGCTCTCTGATTATGTAGCCCAGGCAGGTATGACCCTGACCTTGAGCAGTATCCTACCTTCACCTAGAATGATGCCACAATACAGTGATAAGATGATCAGCTTTAATAATTGGCTTAAATTCTGGTGTCATTCAAAGGGGATCCAATGTCTGTCTGCCTGGGATGACATGCTGGACAAGCCACGCTGCTTCGCAAGGGACGGCTTGCACCTGTCACCACTAGGCTTCCGGATATTGGCAAAGGCTCTTTCCACCCCCATAGTGCCTTTTTTAGGCAAGGCTCAAATTCTAAACCTACCACCCTAGAACACAAAAAAGTAAAAAAACTAAGGGTAATGCTGCTCAATGCCAGAAGTCTCAATCTCAAGATGCACACACTCGAGGCCCTTCTCAGTATGGAGAACATCGATGTCTGTGCTGTGACAGAAACCTGGTTCAAGGCTCCTGAGAGCACCCCAGCACTAGCAGGTTTCACCTCATATCATGCGTCCGCCCCAAAATCCAGACAACACCAAGAAAGGAGGGGGGGGTGTCCATATTCATAAAGGACACCCACACCTCAAGGTTGGTGGCAACGCACGATGCATCGGAGACCATCCAGGTGCAATTAACCATAGGCAAGACTGCTCTGCAATTTGTAGCATGTTACAGGCCACCCTCTCAAACTCAGGAACCTCACATGGCCTTCCTGAAAACAATGGAGGGATAAATGTATCTCCAAACACCATCATACTAGGTGACTTCAACTACCCTAATATAGACTGGGAACACTACTCAAGCCCAAACACTCTAGCCCAAAGGTTCCTGGAGTTCATAAACTCAAATGCCATGGAACAACTAGTCACCATCCCCACAAGAGGAGAAAACATACTTGATCTCATCATCACGAACATGGGATCACAATGTTCAACACCGGAAGTATACCCCTCACTGGTGAGATCAGATCATAAACTAATCTCGCTGGAGGTCCTCATCCCGCCCCACCTGAAACAAAAAGACCACAGTGAAAAACTTCTCAAAAGCCGACTTCACACTTCTAAAAACTAGTGTGGTCTCCTTTAAGGCCCCTGAGCCAGTGGTAAACATTACTCAAACCGCTGAATCACTTACAAATGCCTTCTACCAGCACCTACAGGACTGCATGGATCAGGCAATCCCAAACAAAACTAAGACTCTTTGTACCAAAGGCAAGCGTCCAGTCTGGTGGACCCCAGCCATAAACAAGCTCTACAACAAAAGGAGGAAGCTACTACAAGATAGAGCAAAATCCTTGAAAGGTAAGACACCTTTGATCATTATAAGTAAAAACTAAGAGCTCTCATAAAATCATCCAAGGCAAATTTTGAGAGAAAAATCGCCAAGGATTCAAAAGACAATCATAAGGCCTTCTTTAGCTATGTTAGAAACCTAGGAGGAAACTCCCAGATATGCTCAGAATTAGTTCAAAATGATGTGAAGATTACTGAACCTACACACATTGCCAACATACTGGCTGACAGGTTCAGTGCAAACTTCTCCCCCCCCCAAAAGGAGAGATATCTATACCAGAGGATTGTAGCCCCCAAACATCTCCAACGCCCAGGTGAGAACTGCTCTCTCCAAAGCAAAACACAGCATCCATGGGACCGGATGGTGTCCCCGGCTGTGTGCTCCATGAACTCAATGAGGAATTAAACCCGCAGTTAGGACAGCTGTTTAATCTTAGCCTCACCTCAGGATACGTACTCAAGGAGTGGCGCATGGCGACTGTGGTCCCACTTCACAAGGGCGGTGCCTCCACCGACCCTGGAAATTACCGTCCCATTAGCTTGACAAGCCTTATCTGCAAAGCCATGGAGAGGATCATAATGGAACTCATAAATAAAGACATAGGGAACTTGCAGACTTTGGATCCAACCCAGTTTGGCTTTGTCAAAGGCAGATCATGCCTTTTAAACTTGGTTGACTTTTTCGAGACAGTCACCAAGGCCATTGATGAGGGAAAGGCAGTCCATACAGCCTACCTTGACCTGGCAAAGGCCTTCGACACAATACCCCACTCAGGTTTCATCAAAAAACTCATCAGCTTGAATGTAAACCCATACATCACAAGATGGGTTGCAAACTGGCTAAGTGACAGAACCCACAGGGTCAGAGTTGCTGGAGCCATGTCAGACTCAAAGCCTGTCACAAGTGGTGTCCCACAGGGCTCAGTCCTGGGTCCACTCTTGTTCGGCATCTACTTTTCTGAAGTACAAGCAAACACAGGAGGGTTATGGCTGACAAAGTTTGCAGATGACTGCAAACTGGGCCATAGTCAAAACACATCTGACACAGATATCCTTCAGAAGGGCCTCACAGAAACGGATAACTGGTGCCAGAGCCATGGCCTAAAGTTAAATGCCAAGAAATGCATAGTCATACCCTTCGGGAAAAACAAGGTTACCCCTAGCTACCATATAGGTGGCAATCCACTGAGCACAGAAGACGTCATCAGGGATCTGGGGACCCAGGTTGACAGTAGCCTTCGCTTGACACTCATGTTGCTAAAGTAGTTAGGAAAACCTTCTACATTGCCCACCTGATCATGAAGGATTCACATCTAGATCAAGGGAGGTCATCGCCCCCCTGTACTCATCACTCATTAGACCTATGATTGAGTACAATGCCCCATTCGGAATGTATCTAACCAGACACCTGCAGCAGCTGGAAAGGCCCCAAAAGTTCCTCACCAAAAGGATAAAGGGTCTCAAAAATATGTCTTATGCTGCCCGACTGAAAGAACTCCAGCTCTATTCAGTCTCATACCACTTGCTCAGAGGTGACCTGTGCCTGACATATAAGGCCATGTCAAACCCTGATTTGATGAATATGCTTCACCTCAAAAAATCTGGATCCCTCAGAACCACAAGGGCGGGAGACTTAAACCTTGACACGGTTATTAATAGAACATGCTGGAGGGACAGATTCATCACCCAGAGACTCCCTATGCTGTGGAACAAAATCCCGGTACATGTGAGGCAGAGCACCTCGCTGGCCTTGTTCAAGAGGAATCTTGACCAATGGATGGGGGATCGCAGATATACCCCAGGGATTACTTCAGTGTCACTGCTTGACAGAGGCACAGCAAAATAATAGGCATAGTTTTATTCAAACTAAAGGGGTGGCGAAAGCCAAATAACTATGGGCTAGGCTTATAAATGCCCTTGGGCAGATAGCCTAGTATGAACCTATGAACCTATAAAGCCTAAAAACAGGCAGACCCACAAAAGAATTGCCAAGAAAGTAAAATCCAAAAAACCAAGAACATCTCAGTAAAAAGGGCTCAGTCACTAGCTTCAGAATGACTATGCAAGAGACTTGGTCATCTTTCTATAACTCCTGCCCTACGCCCCTTTCACTTTCTCATTATCTTAGCCTCAATGTTCCTGCTTGGCATTGATAATTTCAAATGGGTTTTGAACGCAATTTGGAAAGTTGCAGTTCATAATGGATAGATTTGCCTCCTCCTTTCAGGGAGAATTCTCCTCACCCTCCAAACCAAACAGAATTGTTTCCTCAGGTGCTCCAACAAATGTTAGAAAGAGGTGTAATAGATCATGTTCCTGCAGAACACTTAGGAAAGGACTTTTATTCCTGAATGTTTCTGGTCCCAAAAAAGGACAACTTGTGGAGAGCAGTCTTGGATATCTCCTTCCTCAGTCTATATGTGAAGGTTCCAAAATGATGAACCTGATGTTGAAGCAGTCAATGTTAGCTATTCTTCCACACCACTATGTCATGATAACCTTAGACCTAAAGTATGCTTACCACCACATTCTAATAGCATACAAATTCAGAATGTTCCTATGATTTTTGTATCTGGGCAACATTTTCAATTCTCTGCATTACCCTTTGGCCTATCTACTGTACCACGAGTGTCTACAAAGTACCTTGTTCCCTTGGTGGAACACTGCGGACCGCAGGGTATCCAGATTTTTTTCTTATTTAGATGACTTGGCTATTTGTGGAGAGTCTTTGTCCAAATGCATCCTGTACCCTAACTCTGTCACACAGGATTGTGTTTTTAGGGTGCCTGTCAACACTGTCATGCAAAAAGCCTTTTTACCTCAATACAAAGTTAGAAAATTATCAGGAAGTATTCTCAAACATTTCTCATCTGACTCAAGCTTCAGCCAGATAATTCCTCAGAATTCTAGGCCTTATAAGTTCTATGATCCCAATTATACTAATTGCCAGGCTGCATATGAGAATGATATATACACACACATATATGTATAAATAAATATATAGATAGATAGCTACATATACAGATATACAGAGTCTCAAAACTCAGGATCTGCATTATTCTCTTTAAATGTTTGTAAAATTGTATGACAATGTCAACAATGTATGTAAAAAGATCTTTTAGCTCTCATAATCTGTGTGTTATATGTAGGGCTTTTCTCCCTGAGCTACTACTAAAATGGGACCTTGTATATGCTTCATTAGCCCACCCCACTTAAATGAATATAGTTAAGGTATGCAGGTTTGGTATTTGTTTGAGACAGTGTACCAAATACCATGTGACCACAATTTAGGTATGATCTTTCAGTTGTTTATCTGAGTTATGGCAGGCTATGGAGGCATGAGTGGTTTATCTCTAAGAGAAATGTGTGTGCAAATTTTTTTAGCAGTGCATAGAATTATGTGATGAGTGCGCCTGCCTTACTGTTGTATCAGGAGACAACATGTATGCTGCTTGTTTTTAGCATTCGACAAGCAGGCTGGAGATTGAAATGTTTACTTCATCGTGAGCTTTGAGATTGCTTTAGTTTTTAAACAGAAGAGTGACTGTAGCAGTCAGTGAGCCGGAATCATCCTGAAGTCTTTGCTCAGTAGTATGGTTTGATACAGTTTTCAATTTTGTTACATACACAAGCACCCCCCCTACACACACACACACATCTATATATATATATATATATATATATATACATAGATATAGATATATAGTATTTGTTTTTGAGAAATACTTTAAAGTTCCTTGGCTGTCTGGAGAAGACCTGAAGCTGAATCCTAAGGTAAAGGTCACTTGAGCAATGCAGTTTATCTGTGTTCCTTTTAGACTGATAAGCTGCATGTCCTGCTTAATGTGCAGTCAGCTGTTGTCTTTTCCCAAAGTACTGTTTTATGTCTCTCCTTTGTACCTGTATTCCATCCCTGTTTACAAACATACTATGTCTGCCTGAAAGCTGTTCCAGTCATCCACCACACTTTCTATAAATATAATTCATTCCATTGCCCCTGTTGCATTCATGTTGAGTTATATAATAGTATCCCTTTATTTAATTCTTGTTAATTCTTCCTAGCTCACTATTTGACAGACTGTACCCAGTTGGACTCTAGGATTCCCCATGTTGTTAAATGTTTCATATCTTCTGTCTGTATTCTTCCTGCAAGAGCATGTGTGCCAAATGTCACTAACCTCTTTTCGTATGTCTTCTGGTGCAGAACATGTGCCATTTTCTTACTCACTTTTGAGTTACCTCCACTCTGCTTAGTACTATCAAAAGCCAACTTCTCTAGACAGTGACAATGACACAGTGTTCTTCATGGGGACCTGCCAATGATCCACTAAGAACAGTAGCAGCATTTTTCTAACGCCAATGTGTACTTCCTATCATCATAATATCATGGCCATCTTCCATAGTGTTTTGTTTCACTTCACACTTATCTTTAGACCATCTAATATCCATACTTATATATCTCTTTTCTCCTCATTCATTGCAACTCTTTCCATTTTATTTGTGTAGTATTTTCTGTTTTTAATTTTCTAGATGTAATATTTTGCATGTTTTTGTACTGACTTTTAGCTACCATACCTTTTCTCATAATTTAGTCATGCAAAGTCCATTTTATATTTTCTACACCTATTTGTGGTTTACATTTATTAGATATATTTGAGTAATCAGAAAAATAAATGCATTAACCTTTTTTTCAATAAAATATATGGAATGGAACAGCTGCTCCAGTGGTGTAGAGGGATAATACCCTGACAACTTCACAGCCAAGAGGTAAAGTGTTTGATTCTCTGTAAAGGAAATTAGCTAGGCTTAAAATGGTTCACAAGGGCAGCTAACCTAATACTCACCTATGAACTTATGAACTATAGCCCAGTTGATCTGGGTTTGAGTTACAGTTTGGGCAACCAATGGAGCAGCAGGGAAGAGATGGACATGCCCATTCCAGGTGGCAGGATGTTCATTGATATGATCTTTAAGGGGGGCATGCTCCAAAGAAGGGATTTGCCTTGGACATAAACAACAAGCATGGTGGTGAGGAAAGCGAGGTTGGCAGGTGGGCAAGGAAAGTGAAGTGGGTAGGTCATAAAAAAAGAAAATAAAAACAGACAGAAGCACAGATGAGCCAAGCCCCCAATATACAATTAGGATCCATGACCAGCCTGAGCAAAAAAATGAAGTAAGTCCAGGGCAGAGGGTTTGGACAGAAGCTGGCAGACTCTGTGTGGTCATTGAGTACAAGGGGTCAGGCCGGTAACAATGAGGTCTAAGGGGGACCAAAAAAATGTATATATAAATTGAGTGAACAATGCATACAATTTAGATTATTAACACATAAAGCTCATTTAGTTACTTAATATACAGTTACACAGTAAATAATTTCATGTGAAACAGTAAAGACTAACTTTATCTGCATTTATGATGTACTATATCATCACATATTCTGAATGTAATCACTATAGCAATATATTAATAAAGTGTATTATCTTACTTACGTAGATACCTTCCTGTCACATCTCTTCTAAAGACAAAATATTTTATGCCTATTCTGCATACAGCTGGCAGCACATATCATTTCTACTAAGATGATAAATGGAATAAAATGTAGGTGTATTATAGCACAGGTGGAAAATTAAAAGCTAAACTTAAACAACAGGACATCTAACCCATTTACAACAGTGAATGAGCAGTTTAACTAGCAATACATTGGTGTATATGATATACTGACCAATTAACATGAAATGTACAGATTCCTTTGCCTAATATAATAAAGTAATGTATAATGATAGAGAGTTTAGCAATGTTATAATTATAGCAGTACCATTCTATATCAAATGAGCAGATCATGGTGAACAAATGTTGCAGTATGGAATAAACTATTTCTGACTTCATGATATTACATATGGTTATTATACAGGGCAGTGGCATACTTAGCATATTTGACACCTGGAACAGACATTTTTTTTTTAAACTCCCCCAATTTTGTTCTGGTTGAGTACGATGTTGACAACCCACCCCTAAGACCCAGTAGTTTGCGATTTGGTAGCTTATGTTGACAGTTGACCCCCAAATTCTATTAGGAACAGATCAAGATGAAGTAAACTTAGGGACATTCTGCAAAATCTGGAACCATTTCAACTTGGTTTTACAAATAAAGCACCCAAACATAGAGAGTGAAGATTGTAGTCTACATGTAAATACGCACTAGTTATGTAAAGTCAGACCATAAACTAAGCAAACAATATGAATGTGACTGGCAGACCAAACACGTTAAACAAATACAAGAGCATTGCGTAAAACTGGGGTTAGTTTCAGATTTGTTTCATACAATATTCCAATTTGCTGTGAAGAATCCAGTTTTCAGGGTTCAATTTAAAAAGAATCTACTGCAAAACTGTGCATTGCATTGTACTACTGTACATCTAGAAGGTTGCTGTTAATTTTAAGAATAACCACGGTTCACTCAGGTCTTGTCTGTAGCTCCGTTTAGGTTTCCTTCAGTCTTGTACCATGTTTTCCACATGGACACACAGACGCACGCCAGAAGAAGAAACAAAGCATTTACTTCAGAGCCAGATCATGGTCAAATGGAGCCCTAGGCAGGGAAATGGACTGGGCCTTACATACGCACACACACACACACACACACACACACACACACACACACACACACACACACACACACACACACACACACACATGCACATGCACACACACACACACACACACACACACACACACACACACACACACACACACACACACACACACACAAACCCCCACACACACACATACACACGCACACACACACACACACACACACACACACACACACACACACACACACACACACACACACACATATAAACAAACATGCATAAACAAACACACACACGCTCGCTGGCAGCCATTCCAGCTATTTCTATCCAGTTACGATAAACACTGTTCACACTTCTCTGTGTGCATATGTTTCTTATTCACTTCTACAATGATTACAGATATTTGGATTTAATTTAAAACTTTTATTTCAAATTTTATAGCACAAACACTGATAGACATTTGCTAAACAAAACAATACAGTGTCACACTGAAGCAGACTTAGCCTGAGCAGTAAACTTCTCTGCCACTGAAACACATATTCATTGAAATGGCATTGAAACCCACATTCAAAGAAAATGCATCTGGCCAATGGCAGATTAAGTTTACCTTTGATATGTTTTCAAACCACAGACCACTTGCGGACATTTTCAGAACAATGCATGCATACTTGCGCACTTCGATTCACCTCCCTGATTGTATTAAATTATATTCCTTGCACAATACAGCACTACTTGTTAGAATGTGTTTTAAATTTGTAGTTATGGACATTTTCCCATTAAGCAATGAAACAAAATTTATGACCCAGTAATGACAAATCTGCTCATTTCAGAAGATTTCAACCATGAAAGGCCACTGAAACTTCTGTCATTACATCCACTAATTCCAATCAATATCCAGAATCTCTACAGAAGTAAAAGTCATCTGAATAATTCCACATAAAAGATCTGTAACAAAGAGGTTGCTACTAGCAAACAACTTTATATTTCAGTGTCTCAGCTACAAATTCAGTGGCTGCTGCCCTAGAAGAATAAATTGCCTATGTTACAGTAAAATAAAAAAAATCTGTAAGATGGTAATAATGCAGCTGGGGATGGGTGACAAACTGACAACAGATTCATAGTTACTAGGCTTATCATCCAAAGGAGGACACACTCAGCACTGCAGCACTCCCACCCCCTCCCTACAACTGTTTCTGCACTTCTGTTTTATTTTTGATTGGATAATTTGGCTGGTTTATGTTTCTCTGCCTTTAATAGCCAGTGTTTTAAACCAGTTGTACTTATTTGGTCAACCTGTTCAAAGCTGCACTGCTCTGCTGTGGTATTGGAAAGAGATAAGTTCTTATTTTCAACTATCTCTGCACTTCTGTTTTACTGTATATCCGTGTAATCTGTGCAACTCCCACCCACCTGCCCATCTGTTGTGGTGGTCTTAAGTCTTGGTGGCTTTGAGTTGCCCACCTCTTGTATAAAATTGATACTGGACACTCCCCCCCAG
The DNA here is from genome assembly GCF_019279795.1 of Protopterus annectens. NCBI lineage: Eukaryota > Metazoa > Chordata > Ceratodontiformes > Protopteridae > Protopterus > Protopterus annectens. Next base: position 381,846,021 of record NC_056728.1, read on the forward strand.
TCACATTACATCAGCTCATTCTACTGTTTATAGCGAGAACTTAGCAAAGGCCCCCTTTAGCTTCTGAACCTTGAATTTTCTCATTATCTTCTGTCTCTTCACTTTCTATTTAAAAAAAATAAATAAACTGTACCTCTTTCTACTTCATTTTGCTCTTGTGCTTGCAAGCTCAACTGCATTTAGTTTGCCGTATTTATTAATGCTTGTTGATAGCCTCACTAAGTTGATGACAGAATTGTATTGAATCGCTGCTTTATATCTGCTGTCTGTTACTGCTGTGATGTGTGAGCTACTGTTTCAAAACAATCTGCTGATTAACTATATTTCATTATCTACTGCAATTCATTACTGTTTTACTGAATTTTACTGCATTTCGTTACTGTTTAACTGCATTTTTTCATACTGCAATTCCTATTCTTTTGACTATAAGTGATTAATCTGTGCTTCATTGCGATTTTTTTCTTACTGAGTTTTTAAGCTTAAAATTGAGTAGCATAGTCTAGATAGAGGTCTGCTGCATCCAGAGCTTCAGCTACATGTTTTTTAACCCTTTTTGAAGTATTCCATCTACAAGTTTTCCCTTAGTAACTTGTGTTGTCATCTAGTAGTACTACTCTTAGACCTTCCTCCTTTTACCCTCTTAGCTCCTTCAGTTTCTGACAAATAATGGATACACAATTTCCTACATTTTCTTCTGGCAGTCTGGTCAATATGGGCATCCTGAAACAGTGTAGTAACTACCTCATGTACACTGGCAACCTTCTACTGCTAGGACCTCGGAACACAATTTGTGAGAGATGCAAATACATCAAGCACCTAGTGTCATTACTCTCTCCCCCACAAACCAGTATATCCGGCACTGAGAAGGTTGGCAACATGAACACCACACCTCTAACACCACCCACACCTACACAACACAATGCCACATATGCAGAGGCCCTTGACAAAAGCCAACCCAAACAAAAGAGACCTCCGAGGCATAAACACATGCAAACTCCACTGTCCACCACACTACACACCACACATAGTCCACACACACCTGTGTCTCACAGTCATTAAGGTCTAAACATAAACTCAACATATTAGTCATAGGAGACTCCATTGTGAGAAGTGCCCCTTTCCAGGCTGGATAAGGAGAAAGTCATGGTTAGTTGTTTGTCGGGTTCCAGAATCTCCCATTTCACCAATGCACTCAAGTCTCTCAACAGGTACTGTTATGACTCTGTCACAGTCCATGTTGAAGTGAATGACTTGAGACATACCTCTCTGGACTATATGAGGAGAGACATGATCGAGCTCACTGAGTATGTGTCCCAGGCAGGTATGTCCCTAGCCTTAAGCAGCATTCTACCGTCACCCAGAATGATGCCTTTATACAAACACAAAATGATTGACTTTATCAACTGACTTAGTTTCTGGTGTCATTCAAATGAGATCCAGTACTTGACAGCCTGGGATGACACGATTGACAAGCCATGACGCTTTGCCAGAGATGGCCTGCATATGTCTCCCTTGACATTCAGGCTCCTGGCAAAGGCTCTTGTCTCCCAAATAGTGCCTTTTTTAGGCAAAGCCTTGAGGTCAAAACTACCAACATGAACATTTCATCAAAATGTAGATTAAAGGTCATGCTGCTAAATGCTAGGAGTCTAAACATGAAACTGCACTTATTGCAAGCATTCATAACAATGGAAGAAGCTGACATTTGTGCAGTCACAGAAACTTGGTTCAAAGCTGTGGAGAGCACCCCAGCCATACCAGATTACTAATCCTATCATTCATTGAGACCCCAAGCCGTGGGCAGCAAAACAAAAAGAGGTAGAATTGCAATATATATAAAAGACATACACACCTCTAGGCTGGTCAAACAGTATGATACTCCAATTGGCAAGCCCCCTATTCAAATCATAGCTAGCTACAGGCCTCCAACTCTGACTCAAGACACCCATTCCACCTGTCTGGACCTGTTCAAATCTATCAGGATTCAACCCTTTACCCTAATCCTGGGTGACTTTTACTATCCAACCATAGACTGAAAGAAATACTCATGTCAAAACACAAATGCCTAGAGATTCCTTAATTTTGTCATTGCAAATGCCTTGGACCAGTTGGCTGACACCCCCACAAGAGGTGAAAATATCTTGGACATGGTATTAAACAATATGAGTAACCACTGCAGCCTCCCAACAGTGTCATCATCCCTGGAAGGATCTGACCACAAAGCGGTCACCTTCAAAGTAACCATCTCACTGACCCCCCAGCTTGGGTCAAACAAAAAAAACTTTTACAAAGCTGATTACAACCTCCTGCAGGAAATTCTGAACTACTTCAAAGCCCCCTCCTCTCCACAAAAACTGGCACATATGTCCAAACTTACACCAAAGTACGATATGAGCATTTATATAGCTGCATGGAATCAGGAATACTAAACAGAACAAAATCCTCCCCCTCAGGGAAGAATAAAAAGAACAGCAATTAACTTTAGGAAAAAAAAAACTTGTAGTCTAAGATGCATACTTTCCAAAATGTTTTCAGTATATTTGTCATACATTCTATTGAGTCAAATAATAATGATATTATGATATTATTTGCTTCTGTTAAGGAATATTGCCATGACTCACAAGCTTGTCTTATAGGTTCATAGGTTCATACTAGGCTATCTGCCCTAGGGCATTTATAAGCCTAGCCAGAGTGTGTTTGGCTTTCACCACCCATTTTAAATTAATTTTGCTATGCCCTTTTTTGAGGTTAGTATACTGTGCTTTTGTCTAACAGTGACACAGAAGTGACAGCCGGGGTAAACCTACGATCTCCCATCCACTCATCAAGATTCCTCTTGAAGAGAGTCAATGAGGGACTCTGCCTAACCTGGACTGGGATTTTATTCCAGACTGAAGGGAGCCTCTGGGTTATGAATCTGTCCCTCCAACATGTCCTATTTATTTCAGTGCTGAGGTTCAAGTCTCTCGAGCGTGTGGCTCGATGGGATTTGGATTTTCTGAGGTGCAGCATGTCCATTAATTCCGGGTTGGACATGGCTTTATACATCAGGCACAGATCGCCTCTGAGCAGGTGGTATGCCACTAAGTAGAGCTGGAGTTTCTTTAACCGGGCAGCATATGGCATCTGTTTGAGCCCTTTGATCTTCTTGGTGAGGTACTTTTGGGGTCTTTCCAGTTGCTGCAGGTGTCTGGTAAGGTACATCCCAAAAGGGACATTGTGCTCAATTATGGGCCTGAAGAGGGATGAGTAAAGAGGCACGATGACCTCCCCTGATCTAGATGTGAATCCCTTCATGATTAGGTGGGCTATATAAAATGTTTTTCTAACCACTTTGGCCACGTGGTTGTCAAATGAGAGATTGCTATCAACTTGGGTCCCCTGGTCCCTAATTGCTTCTTCTGTACTTAATGGATTACCACCTATGTGGTAATTTGTGGGCACTTTGTTTTTGCCAAAGGGGATGACTATACACTTTTTGGCATTTAGCTTGAGACAATGGCTCTGGCACCAGTTGTCTGTTTCTAGGAGGCCCTTTTGGAGGATGCTTGTGTCGGCTGGAGAGTCGATTATGGTGCCCAGTTTGCAATCATCTGCGAACTTGGTCAGCCACAGTCCTTCCGTGTTGGCCTGTACCTCCGAGAAATATATACCGAACAAGAGAGGTCCCAGGACTGAGCCTTGTGGGATGCAACTTGTAACTGGTTTGGAGTCTGACATGGCTCCAGCAATTCTAACCATGTGGGTTCTGTCCTTGAGCCAGTTTGCAACCCATCTAGTGACATAGGGGTTTATATTTAAGCTGGTGAGCTTATCTATAATGCCCAAGTGGGGTATTGTATCGAAGGCATTTGTGAGGTCCAGGTAGGCTGTGTGGACCACCTTCCCCTTGTCAATGGCCTTGGTGACTGTTTCAAAGAAATCGACCAGGTTTAAGAGGCAGGATCTGCCCTTAACAAAGCCGAACTGGGTAGGATCCAGTGTCTGTAGGTCCCCAATATCTTTATTTATGAAGTCCATGATGATCCTTTCCATAGCTTTGCAGACCAAGCTAGTCAGGCTTATGGGGCGAAAGTTTCCAGATTCCATTGAAGCACCACCTTTGTGGAGAGGGACCACTGTTGCTGTACGCTACTCTTTGGGTACATATCCTGTAGTAAGGCTTAGATTGAACAGTAGTTTTATGTTTGGGTTTAGCTCTTCTTGGAGTTTATGTAGGATGCAGCCCGGAACACCGCCTGGTCCCATTGATGCTGTGTTTTTTGCTTTGGAGAGGGCAGCTCTTACGTGAGCATCTGAGATGTCAGGGGGGCAGCACTCTGCTGGGATAGATATTTGCCCTTTTGGTGGGGAGGTGGGAGAGAAGTTTGCGCTGAACCTGTCAGCTAGCATGTTGGCAATGTCTGTGGGTTTGGTGTATTTATTGTCATTTTGGACTAATTCTGAGCATATCTGGGAATTTCCACCCAGGTTACTAACATAACTAAAGAAAGCCTTGTGATTATCCTTAGTGTCCTGTGCAATTTTTCTCTCTAAGCTGGCCTTAGACGATTTTATGAGTGCCCGTAGTTTTTTGCTAATACTGATCAAAGATGCCTTCCCTTTTTGGGATTTTGCTCTGTCATATAGTAGCTTCCTCCTTCTATTGTATAGTTTGTTTATGGCTGGGGTCCACCAGACAGGACGTCTGTCTTTGGAGGATTGGGTCTTGGTTTTATTTGGGATTGCATGATCCATGCATTCCTGAAGGTGTTCATAGAATGCATTTATAAAGGATTGGGTCTTGGTTTTATTTGGGATTGCATGATCCATGCATTCCTGAAGGTGTTCATAGAATGCGTTTATAAAGGATTCTGTGGTCTGGGCCGTATTTTTCACAGGCCCAGGAGCTTTGAAGAATTCCACCTCGGTATTGAGGAGTGTGAAATTTGCTTTAGAGAAGTTTTTCACTGTGGTTTTTGGGGCAGGGGGTGAGGTCGGGATGTGAATGTCTAGTGAGATTAGTTTATGGTTTGATCTTACCAGTGAGGGATACACTTCTGGTTTGGAGCATAAAGTCCCCATGTTGGTGATGATCAGGTCCAGTATGTTTTCCCCTCTTGTGGGAGTGGTAACAAGTTGTTCCATAGCATTTGAGTTTATAAATTCTAGGAACCTTTGGGCTAGGGGGTTGGAGCTAGAGTAATGCTCCCAGTCTATGTTTGGGTAGTTGAAGTTGCCCAATATAATGGTGTTTGGAGAGACCTTCATATTTTCCAGTGTTCTCAGGAAGGCCAAGTGGGGTTCCTGGGTTTGGGAGGGTGGTCTGTAGCAGGCTATAAACTGGAAGGCAGTTTTACCCACTGTTAGTTGCACATGAATAGTCTCTGATGCTTTGTGCTGTGCCACCAACCTGGAGGTGTGGGTATCTTTGACGAATATTGATACTCCCCCTCCTTTTGTGGTTCAGTCCAAGTTTTGGGGCCGAAAAGCATGGTATGAGGAATAACCTGGTAGTGCTGGGGTGCTCTCGGGAGCCTTGAACCAGGTTTCTGTTACTGCACAGATATTGATGTTCTCCATGCTAAGGAGAGTTTTGAGTGTGTGCATCTTGAGGTTTAGACTTCTGGCATTGAGTATCATTACTCTTAGTTTCTTATCCCTTGTGATACCTATGGAGGTGGGTTTGTCTTTTGAGCCTTGCCTAAAAAAGGCACTATGGGTGTAGCAAGAGCCTTTGCCAGTATCCAAAATCCCAGAGGTGACAGGTGCAAGCCATCCCTAGCGAAGCATCGTGGCTTGTCGAGCATGTCATCCCAGGCTGACAGGCATTGGATCCCCTTTGACTGACACCAATACTTAAGCCAATTGTTGAAATTGATCATCTTGTCTTCATATTGTGGCAACATTCTTGGTGAGGGTAAGATGCTACTCAAGGTCAGGGTCATACCGGCCTGGGCTACATGCTCAGAGAACTCTTCTATGTCTCTTTTCATGTAGTCCAGGGAGGTACATCTCAGGTCATTCTCACAAGCATGGACAATGACTGAGTCATATTTGTACTTGCCTTGGAGTGACCTGAGTGCTTGTGTTATGTGGCAGATCCTAGCGCCCGACAGGCAGCTCACCATGACCTTCTCCTTGTTCAACCTGGTGAGTGGGACGTCAGTGTGCCTGACGATAGAGTCACCTATTACAAGTGTATCAGGTGTGTTGTTTAGCCTTAACGGCTGTGACTGTTCGGCACACTGGCTTTGTGAGCTATGTGTTGCATGTGTTTTGTTTTGGGGTAGCAGTTGCTTGGGTGTCTGCTTTGGAGGTCTCTGCTGCTTAGGCAGATTTTTATTTAGAGCCTCAGAGTATGTTTCTGTGTGTTTATGTGTTTGGTTTGCTGTCATGGTAGGTCTATGTGAGACTGGAATTGTAGTGAGTGTGGTTTCCTTCTCCTCCTGACTGGTTATGCCAGTACTGAGTTGAGAGAGCTTAGCCTCCAGTTTGGCTATATGGTTGCATCTCTCACATGTGTTGGAATTTGTTGGGAGGAGGAGAGGGTTGTCTGTGTACATGAGGCAGTTGTAACATTGCTATGCTAACTTATGCTAACCAACTCTTTATATGATAACACAGATCAGATATTCCAAACAAATTTGAAATAAATTGGCATAATGTGGTACAAAGGAGAAACTGAAATGTTGATCGTCAAAAGAAAAGCATGATTTAAGTAAAAATGTATTTTTCAGCAGCCTTATTACTTAAATGTCAAATGTTCACAGGGTGAGATGATGTTTTGATTCTATATCTCTGCTCAGTAACTATATACAAACAGATGATGTCCAAAGGAAAAAAAAAACATATCTTGGTACCTTACTAAATCAGATATTAACTGTAACAGCATTCCAGAGTCATGCAACCAGAAGTTTCTTCTGTAGCTAACACTATTAAAAACTTTTCAAAATTTTCAAGATACCCCACACATCTTGAAAGTATTTGTCTTCCTGGATAGGTGGAAACATTCTCTAGCCTCATGGGAAAACAATGCATAGTAGGAAATCTGGGATCTTGTGAAATCAGTTTTTACAGCTACCTCACTAAAATATCTTGAACAATGATACTTATGTTTAACTTCACAAATATAATTCTTGGCCATAATATGCTTTTAATTATCAACAGCATTCTAAGTCAAAGTATTGTCAATGTGTTCCATACACCTGTAGACATACACTTCTCCACATTTACTATCAGAGCTTCATTCCCCCTTATCTGTAGGTTTTATTGTTAGCTATTTATTCTTGGCTATGCATTTCAAAATTACATCATCCACGTATCATCAAATTAAAAGACACATCATTTTATTAAAGATCTTACAATTCTTACTTATTTAATGAAATGTATTAATAACTGTGTTTTAAGGATTAGAAAAATCCGTTAATCTAAGAACATATCTATCAAGATTATTGAGCTGTTACCTAGCTTATTAAAATCGTACAACACATTTTGGTTGTCAAAACATATTCCTAATTAAATCTCCTGTTATAGAGGTTAATGGTAATTCATAGTCATCAGGGTTAATAGTAGTCGTATTGTCAAAAGTATGTTCACTTGCTAATTTGTGATCATTCTAATTGTGTTTGGTATTATCACAGTGGATTGGTTGGAACAAATTTAAGTTAGCTTTAAAACAGAGAAAATAGCATCGTTCATTTCAGTACCAGCTACGTTCTCCTTTAGTATTATCAATTACACTAGTTTGTAAATTAGTGACATTTTCAGATGGACAAGTTGCATTAACAATCTGAAAAAGAGAAATGAACCCTTTTGTCTTAACTGACGGTTATTTCATGTTAGCGTTGTATTAAACATTCCCACAGTGTTATACTGCCTTGCATAGCCACTATTGTTATGAAATAGCTGATGGTTTTGTTGCACCATAGAATATTTTTTATCTATGTTAGGGCTACAAGTCATCAACAGTTGTGGAGTTCAAAGAAAAAAAAAACAGTTGTGCAGTTGTAGAGTTCCATTTGCTGATGGTTCCTGAAGTTATGGAATTATGATGTATATATTATATACCTAGCATGGTCTGGTTCTTAAAGAAATAAATGCAGTAAGATGATACATTTAATATGAGGTTGGTCTTTAGCAATGCCTTTATATTGTAAGTAGGAAATGGTACGGTTGTATAAACATATATGGCACATTATAGTATGGTGCATTTTAATACTGCATTCCATATACTGTATGTGCAGTCTTCAAACACATTATGACTACCTACTAATGCAGCTAATTGCCAGTGCAATGTTGCATTATAATGTTGTATAATCTTGCTAATGCAGCAGTGAGTGGGGGTGGACGAGTTGGGGTCTAGCCCTGTATTCCATGTTGTAAGGCACAGAAGCTTATCCTGAACACTATATAAATTCATTGCAAAATGTAGACAGACACAGAAAACCACCCATTTTTACCCTACACATTCACCTGTGGGAAATTTAAAGGTTCACCAGATCTTCAGTTTAAGTGATTATTTATTATCATGGGCCAAATCGCTGTTCAGTATAAATAGCAGACCTTCAGTCATGTTTTTGTTTATTCATGAACTATGGAAATCCTAATGATTTAGCAGGTCTAGTACAATTAAAACTCAGTTATCAAATATAATCCATTGTAAGCTTTAATTATAAAAACTCAACACAGCCATATAGATAGTATCAAAATGCACTGTATTGATGTACAGAAATAAAATTGTGATGTCAGTGAAAATTAGTGCTGGCATCGCCAAGGTGTTTAATTCTTGGTGACACTTACTTTTACTAAGTTAACTGATTGATCAAGAAAGCAATGGATTGCTGTTGTTGTGATATGTATAAGTACTCATACTGTACATATAACTAATGCCCTGTCACTCCTCAATGTGGTACATAAGGTGGTGTCGCCATGCTCAGTACTGGGTCTTTGGTCATTTATAGTTTCATTAACTTGCATACCGTCAAGCACAAAGATGTTAGACCTATGTTAGGCTGAGGGCTTAACAGAGGTACTTAGACCATTCATATACTCTAATCCTATACACCTTACAGCAACATTTAATAAGAATCAACCACTGATTCTATAAAAAGGAGAGGAGCATTATATTTAACCAACATTAAATCCATGGCTTTGGTATGTGTAACAGCCTATAATACTATCCAAAGACTTGTCTCTAGGGTTTCCCATAGGGGGGTGGTACTAGATATTATTTAGCTTTCTAGTGGCTTATGTTTGCATATCTTTTTTTTTTGTTTTTCTCACTGTTTTGAACATAGATGCTAATATATTGTGCTTAATTAAATCTGCTTTAAAATGAGCAATTTTCTCACCTCAGACTATCACAATGCACCTAACAAATGCATATAGATCTTTGTGCCAGAATTTATGCAAATAGACATCACTGATAATTCTCTAGGTGATGCGAAAAAAGTGCCAGGCATTTTCAAGTTAATGCTCTCTGTGCCTTGGGTGAAAGGTTTGAATCTTTTCACCTTCATTTGCATGCTATGTGACATTGAATAAGTCACTTAACCAGACACTGCTTGGAGCAATTTGGACTTTGGGGTAGACTCCTTAATGGTCTCTTAGACTGCATGGCTAGTAAGTACCTATGAACTCAAGAAAGGAACTGCACTATGTTGCCTTTTTGACTGCCAGTTGCCCAAAGGTTTGTACTGCTGATTTGTAATGCGATTAACAAGGAACTGAATAAATTGAATAAGTCACTTAACCAGACACTGCTTGGAGCAATTTGGACTTTGGGGTAGACTCCTTAATGGTCTCTTAGACTGCATGGCTAGTAAGTACCTCTGAACTCAAGAAAGGAACTGCACTATGTTGCCTTTTTGACTGCCAGTTGCCCAAAGGTTTGTACTGCTGATTTGTAATGCGATTAACAAGGAACTGAATAATTAATAAACTGAACACTTGGCATTGTCCTTCCATTACTCTTCAAAGACCTTGTTCATCCTCCATTTCTAGGCTTTTTCAAACATTAACTACACAATATTTAACTTCAGAAACAAAGCCTTTAATCCCGCTGCCCCCAATATGGAATCTTCTTCCTGTCATTGTCAGAAGCCTTCATACTTATAATTATTGGTATTTGTATTGAACAATTAGACAGATGATGAAATACATTGCACATGTTTGTAGGGAATACCACAGCAGTTATATTAATTTTCCATTGTGAAAAGTGGCATATAATTTATAGTATCTTGCTTTGCTTTTTAGAATCGATGCACTTGACATGCTCTGGAAGATAGTTGTTAGATAAGCATCTACACTACTATCAGGCATAGCTGTTGTTGGAATATCTAATCAAATATGAACACAGATTTGATTTGCTCAGCTGTTGTTAATTTTAACTAAGTCAGGGATAAAAAAAAGGCCATCTGACCCAGCCTACTTACTTGTTCAACTAAATAAAAAAATATATCCAATAAGAACCAAATTGCCTTGTATTAATTTAGATATTGTAATACGTGGAAGAGTCATTGTTCTGTAAAAATACTGGAATCAAGCTCATAGACACATGGCTCCAAACTTCTTTGCTTAAGCATTATGGACAAACCCCAAAATAATGTCAGTATAAAGACCCCAAATCAGGGACAATTTTTTAATTTTATTCCAATTCACTTAAAAAGGTCCACAAAACAATAAGAACCATGAAACTTTAATATCTGACATTATAGACTGACTGATTGTAGTCTTTGGTGATTTACCAGAAAATCAAAAGCTTTAGAAGAGACAGCAAATATGAGGCAAAATCGAGGATGTTCTGTATAATCAGGGAGAGCTGAGAGTTATGCATGCATGTATGTGTATTCTCACCATTTAGGAAGAATGCGTTTCAAATGACTTCTCTACAGTTATACAGTGATGATGTCAGGACTGATTTCAAGGGAATCAAAAGCTGCGCTGCACTCCTTAGGGGATTTGTTATACAACAGAGCCTCTTAATTTTTCTCCAAAAATGATTCAAGGGGAATTGTTACAAAGTCATGGCAGTGTTGTAGTTATTTAACAAGATGTAGCTTTACATTGGCTTTTCTATATTTATTATTTCAGGTATAATAACATGTTTTATATCTCTTACTTTATTATATCCCATAACATATATTGAACATTACAACATGCATTATGCTGTACCATGAATCTAAACTGCACTATCAATGAAAATCTGCAAATTCTGGAAACAGACTTAGCATGGGTGTAACCAGGCTTTCCCCATGTATATCATGGAATCCAAAATTATTTTTAAGGGGCAATATTTTGTGAATCGCAAAGGTTAAAATTCTCCATGTTTCAAAATATCAAAAATGAACTAAAATGGAATGACTGACCCAGCAAAGAAGATAACACTGTCAAGTTTGACAGATGTTAGTGCACTGCTAGCTGTCCAGTTAAAGGCTACTTGTGTAAGTATTTTAGTACATGGATTGCAATTTTATGTCCATATTTAGTATATGTGTACAAAAAACGTAGACAGCTATATTTTGGGTAGATAGCAGCTCAAAGCCATGCGTATAGATCAAAGATTTATGGGTACTCAATGCTAGTGAGTTGCTAAAAGCCTGGAAGTTTGTTTACAGTTCCAAAAAGCCTGGCTACACACCAGGTTCATGACACAGAAGGATAAAGTTTTCACTATATTCTGGATTATCCATTTGATTTCTGGCATAGATACTAGTGGAGTCGACAGCAGAGGAATTCATATGTAAATACTAGGCTAACTTGCCTTGAGCAGGCATTTTAAGTCTAGGCAATAACCCAAGGTCAGCCTCAAACCCTCTACTTTGAGTCATTACGATGAAGACCTTAACCTTTAAGCCAAACCCAACCTGAATGAAGTAGTCATTTTTGGCATCCAAGGGGAGATAGCAGTTGGATAAGTCCTGATATAAAAGTTTCATCTGAGAGATGGCCTAGGTGTCTGCACACCCAGCCAAGGAGCACATGATCTCTAGTCAACACTATGAGTATGTGAAAGCATGCAACTGCACATAGATATGCACAGCAAGTTATTGTTTTATGTAAACCATCTAGCATAGGAAGGTTGTACTCATATCAAGAATACAGTCACCTTAGCATGATGGTCAGTCTAAGCCCTTACTCTCTCCCCCCGACTCCCACCTCAAGCCTTGAAAATTGAAGGTGTGTCACCAGAAGGCTAATACAATCCAGAAGGAAAGATGCAATCTCTGGGTGTTGTGTTGTAACTCAATATTCCTGGTAGTCTGGCAGTAAAAGGTGTGTCTCTACTGATTTCCTCAGGATACTGCCAGGTCGAAGAAATAGCTCAGTAGGCACATTTGAGAGGAACATGATGTTCAGAGGACTGAGGAACAAAAATGTTCTTGTTGCACCTCTTAGAGTTATGTAAGAAGACATTGTATAAAGGGGTGATCACTTGGATAAGGAAATAATACAAGAAGGTCAGTTAGTGTAACGACAGTTTTAACAAGGAATAATACTGCCACCTCCAAGGAAAAAGGGAATGGACAGTGGCATGAAACAGTAGGCCAAATTAGTACCTTTGAAAAAATATATAGGGTCAAAAGGAAAAGAGCAAAATGCTAGTGGGATCACAAATAAAACAGTTAAAACTCTAGGTGAGAAACATATTGTAAGTAGCAAAGGAAATGGAACAGGCAGTGTCCACTCAATGGGAGAAGATTGCCAAATCATCGCTCCCAAGACCTGCATAGTTAATCACATGGCAGTGGACACAGTGTGGAAAAGAAAATAAACAGACCTTAGTTGTAATATTTGATAATATATGATGTGACCTGAGAGAACAACAAAATATATTGTAATGTAAATGTCACAACTACACAATACTTATGACAAAGAACAGCAGCACAAAGTTATGTGTTTCAGGTTAAGCACTATAGAGTAAATGCAACACATAAATAGTATGTGATCAGAGAAGCATTTTCTAATTTTGAGATGCAGCCTGGATGCAGTCTAGGTTTTGCCATAAAAACACATAACATGAATTCAGTTTCCACACCTTGATGGTGGCAGCAATGCGGTTGTGATTTATTGCACATATTACTGTTTGTGTTGTGTATTAATTATGCCTTTTCAGTCTTGTGTGGAAAATTGGGACAGTAGCTTTGAGTTTGCAAACTGTGACAGTAGTCCCTGTTTTCACAAAGGTTGGACAGGAAGATGTAATCATTCCTTAGTATGCTTGAGCTCAATTTTTCACAAATAGGGACATGAGGATGTGTTCAGTTAATACAGTGACCATATTCCTTAATATTTCTGGTCCCCATTTTCACAAAGGGGAGGCAGGAGAATATGCTCAATTTATCGAAGGATCATTTTTCATAGTATCCCTTGAAAAACATGTGTCAGTATTAGAGAAAGGAGACTTTTAATCGTAGATGAAATTGTGGCTCTGGAAAAGCAATGCAGAGTCCATCCTGACAGTGAAACAACAGAACAAGTCTTTGTCCTTGTACAGGTATTAGAAGGGGTATAGGAATTCACCAGTACTGTCTACGTGTCTTTTGTGAACTTGGAGAAGGCATATGATCTGGTGCCTATGAATGTCTTGTGGGAAGTGATACAATTATTATGGGACCACCATGCTACTGCTATGGGCTGTTTGGCCCCTGGATAACAAAAGTGATAGTGGAGTTCACATCCTAAGCTATACATGTGAACGCTGTGCAGAGGAATCAGCTAAGGGTGTGGTTTCTCTGTTTCCCTGTTTGTCATTTTCATAGATAGGATACCAGGATATAGCCAAGCTGTTGAGAATATTTAGGATGAGGACAAATGGATCCAAATTTGTTGTTTGAAGATAATGTTGTCCTGTTGACCTCAAGCAACTGAGACCTACAGCAGGCACTGGAGGGATTCAGTGGAGAACACGTAAACAACTTAAATGAAAATCTGCATTTCCCAGCCAAATATTTTGGTTCTTTCATGGGAAAGAGTGGACTTCTTTCTCCAGGTAAGGCAAGGGTACAGCTACCTTAGATGGAGGGGTTTAAATATTTTGGGATGTTGTTCACAAATGAGGTTACAAAGGGTCAAGGAAGAGATCAGTAGATAAGTGCAGCGATAGGTATTACATTAGATTGTGGGGTGAACTGGGAGGCTATTAATGGGACAGGCACGCAGTTTATTGTTACATCTTGTGACACCATCCAGAATCATCATAACCTTGAGGAAGTGAGTGAAAGAAGACAGTGGATACAAGCGGTAGCTATGGGGTCCTTCTTAGGCTAGTTGGGCTCATTCTTCCTGATAGAGAGAAGAGCTTTGTAATCTAGTAGGAGTTTGGATTATACTTCCTGCTTCTCCATATTGAGCACAGTCAGCTGAGGTGGTTTGGCACAGCCCAGTGGGACGAAGCCCAGAACATGTCAGATGAATTGTATTGTTCATCTTCCTTGAGGGTTCCTAGGGATCTCACATTATAATCAGGAAAACATTGGTGGATATAGAGAAGTTTGGTCTACCCTGCCCAATTTGTTATCAGCATGACCCTCATCAAGGAAAGTGGTCTGAGAAATTGTGATGTTTATGATGAGGGTTAATTAACAATGTATGTGCAAAAAAGGACAGGGCAGAAAATCAACACATCTTTTAAAGTGTAGTTATGTGTGACTAACTGTAGTGCAGAAAGTGAGAGACATACTTTGCATGCTTACAATGCTTAAGACTAAGGATTATTTCAAGCAGGTAGATCATCCTAGTTAGAGTCTAGAGTAGAACAAGTAGCTAAAAAGTGGGACAAGAAGTTAAACTGGCACACTACTGGGCTCTGGTGTAGACATAGGTGACACCTGTAGGATCAAATTTGAGGTTGGAGGATGGCTGAATGCTTAAGGTGTTTACCTCACTGACACAAGACACAAGGTTTGATCCTTACCTAAAGAAGCGTGACTAGGTTTAAAAAAGCCATCTTGGGTCATTAGCCTCCAAATCACCTGTGAATCTATAAACACATTTTTGTCTGTTAAATGTGTAAACCATACACTGGAAGTTTTTTGTATATTTTATTTGGAAAATATGATAACTACATATGGATACCCACATTACATGTGACTAATGTATTTGGGAATAAAATGTCTGTTATTTTCCAAGTTTCTCTTATTTCCTTTATATACTGCTTATAAACAGCAAGCAGATTTTCCTGGCATCAGTAAAAAATCATCTGGCCTTTGGTTAAAGCAAGACATGCCCTTACTTTTGTAAAATAAATTTGATAAGATTAGTGTTCAAATGTGCATTTCAAATTTTCTTTTTAGTGTTAAAATCTGTCTTACAGCAATATTACAATGCAGGAAGCTAAGAACTGTCACAGCAAGGGTAGATGGATGATAAAACATTCTGATTATAATTTCTGACACTGTTATGCTTTGCTTTTTTCTTCTGAAAGCTAAGAAGTACCTCAATGAATATCAGAGGTGAAGGGAGGTAGGTATCCTTATGGTGTTAATTTAAAACCTAATATGTCTTCACCAAGGGAAGTTTCAGTAATATAACTAGTGGATGTCTTGGCAAGATTTAAAAAAAAAAAAACTTGCTGAGTTTCGTTTTCTCTTTTTGCTGAAGACTGACAAAGGTAAGGTAAAAAAATGCACTATTAATGAAAAATTCCCTTATTATCAAATTACTTTTCAATGGGTTACATGGACTTGACTGAAAAGACTTAAGCTACCATGGTGATATTATTTCATGGCAAATATAATTGCTATTTGGTTATATTACACACAAAGTTAATGTACAGTGATACTTTTATCTGATTTAATTTCTTTGTCACATGTAAAATGACACAGGACATTTCCAATTTCCATTAGATCTATATATCTCCTGCTGCAGGCAAATTGTTATTTTAATTGTTAATTTGGTTGAAATGAACCTGTCATCACTTGTGATCTCTAGAACGATGTGACATACTATAATAACATCACTGGTTTCTCAAAAATGATCAACATTTTTGAATATGCCCATTCTTTCCACGAATGAGACTTCAAAGCCTCTGACAAATGTAAAAATGGGTAACTGCATCACTCAGCTAGTGTCCCATTGCTTGCTTATTGTAAGGAGTCATGTGTCTAGGAATTATAGGGCGCACTTTAACTTTTCTATTTTTTTTGCATGTCCATATAAATAAAAGTTTACCAAGAGTTTCCTAATTGCCCTTAGCACTGTTTGTATGAGTTTGCTGCAAAACATATTTGTCATGTTGCAGTTGCAGTGATAGAGGTTTGTCTCTTTAGGGTTTTAGCTCTCATAATTCTTCCTAATTGCATTCTCTGTGGCTCTCCACTGAAAAGGAACATTATGCAGTCAAACTTTTCCGGTAATGAAACGCAAGTATGTAAGTAAGTAAGTAAATAAGTAAATAAATAAATATTTATAACTGATAGCTGGTTGCCTGATTTTTGGAAAACTAAGAGCTTTTTGATATTCTTGACAATGTAGATAGCCAAGACTGCTCTGTGGGTGGTAGTCTGATGTAGGAGTACGTACTTCTCGAGTAAGCATGTCTGCAGAACATTTACTGCTATGTACTAGATACCTAGAAATATGGTGGGACTTTGTGGATCAGTTGTGTTTCATAACAAAATCTAACCTGGATAAGCAACTCTGTTCATTTGGAATTACTCTTTTTATTTAAATAGATATTTTTAATAACAGTATATCTGAGGGGTATTCAGAAAAAAAAGCATGACATGACCATGCAGGAGTAAATAATGCAATTAATTTAGTATAATGTGGTTCAACAGGGACCAGGAATGTATGAACACTGGCATGCCAGGGATAGCGCTACATAATTAATCTTCATGGCAATAAGAGCTATATCCTCTCAACTGGACCGACCATGCTATGAATGATTACATGGTTCAGGGAAAGCAACATGCAGGTGATGTGCCTGATACTGTGTGCATTAATGTATGCATAAAAATAACACAGAGGTAGCTTATACAAGGTTATTACAACAATATGCTAATTCATTTCATCATACAGATATGAAGGAAATGGGAAGATACAATAATCAGAAACGGGGAAAAGTAAGCAAATGGACATACAGGATAATGTTTTTGAGAACACGTGCCAATTTTGTTTTCAAAGAAGGGTAAGGATAGGTGGAAAGTGGAATATGAGCGTATGATAGAGAGTACTGGGGAACTAAGCAGGGGCAAACAAACAAACCAACAGAACACAAAGACTGACGGGAGGTAATGAGACATATAAAGAGCAACACTAGAGAGATGTAGACTGGCAGAGGGTGCTAACTGGTAAAGGGGAGGATTGGAATATAAACAGGAGATAGATAGTGCCACAAAAATATAGAAATACAATAATTGAAGCTAGGGGAAATGTAAGGAAGGCCTGTCAGACAGGTCAGTAAACGGAACCACTCCTAAAGTATGGTTAGGCTCTGCCTCTGGTGGCCACATTGTCAAGTCCACATGGCTGCACAACTCTACAAGCCACAGGAGTAGGTGCTGTAGGGTGACAATGCAAGTTCTTAGTCCCTGGTCCCTCTCAGCTCTCACTAGGTGCCACACATCCCACTATGTAACCCAGAAAGCCTCTATACTTCAATCTCAGATGAGTAGTCTTCACCCCCCCATCCTTCCTGAGTTGTGACAATGAGTTACCATCTAGATCTCTTGGTTGTATTCCTCATAGTGATCTTCATCACCCTACAGGGAGGTTGTCCTGTGGACTGGTACTGCTGGGACCCAGACATTGGAGCAGAGACTGGTACAGGGTATGGTGGCACCTCAGAAGAAACTGAAAATAAGTGAGAAAAAACAAAACGACAAAGCAATACCAGCTCTTTGTAGAATTTGACCTTGCTGCACTTCAAGCACATTTACTCAGAGGACTTGCATAAAATCATAAGGAAGTCCAGGTGAGCTATTACTAGAAAATTATTTAAAACTAACAGAAAATGTATTTTTCCTCTGAAAACCTACAGAGGTGTCCTTGGCTCTAAAGTATCTGCCTGAGCTTTTTTCTCTAGAGTTCCCTCCTTGACCTCTAATTATTGTAAACAGTTTCTAAATGGCACCATCCATCTCAAATCTTTTAGGAAAAGAGTGGCCTTGACTTGAGACTTAAACCTTATCACAGTTGCATGGAAGACTTTCCCCCTAGAAAATATTACTTTAGCCAGAAGGATAACAAAAATCTAGGCACTTATGCCCAATGAAACTTCCATTGTTGCCTTTCCATAAGCTAGAGTATCTTGCAGACTAATCCTACCTTCATGCCAAAGTAATGTGACAGAAACATCTTTGAACCAAGCCATCCAAGTATCTAGCTTATTTTTAGGAACTCAGAACAAAGGGGAATGGATTTTGTACTCTTGAACTTGCATAAATAGTTGACATTTTACATAGACACAGCTAGGAATTGGAAACATTGGCCAGATTTTCCTCTTGTTTGCTGGAGGGAAAGGGGGGTTTCCAGTCTATAAAACTACACCCAAATGGATTGCTCATTGTATTGCTTTCTGTTACAAGCAACATGACATGACTCTGCCTGGTTAGATTAAAGTACATACTACTAGAGGAACAGATACGACTAGACCCTTTCTAAAGAGGTAAGAAAGCAGGACATACTAGAAGTAGCCACTTGATCTTCATTGTACTCATTCTTAAAGCACTGCAGGCTGAACCTGGTGCCCAGAATCATGGCTCGGTTTGATTTGGGTATTCTTCAAGGCAGTCTCCAGTTTCTCACTGGTTCCTCAGCATGTCTCATATGTTGGAAGGCAGTATTTGGAAGCTTCTGAAGATTAATGACCACAACAGTAGAGCACACAAGGAGAATGGTTCATTTCCGTAAATAATTCAGTATAATAG
Organism: Protopterus annectens; assembly: GCF_019279795.1. Lineage (NCBI taxonomy): Eukaryota > Metazoa > Chordata > Ceratodontiformes > Protopteridae > Protopterus > Protopterus annectens. Next base: position 381,864,872 of record NC_056728.1, read on the forward strand.
TAGCATACTGACCATAGCTCTGTATCACACAAGGAACACACTCTATCTGCCTAAGTGATTTAGTGTAATAGTAATGTACTGATTGTAAAAGTGGAGCATACAACACACTACATCTGTGTAGATTATTTAGTGTAATAATAGTACAGTGACTGCAGCTGTGTAGCACATAAAGAACATGGTCCAATTATATACAGTAATAGTAGCATATTGACTGCAGCAGTGGACCACGCAAGGAACATGCTCTATCTGTGTATGTAGCTTAGTGTAAAAGTGCATACTGTGGTCATCAGTGGAGCACACAAGGAACAGTCTACTTGTGTAAATAATTTAGTGTGATAGTGCACACTGACTGCACCAGTGGAGTAATTTATTGTAATAGTAGCAGTGAGACACATAGGTGGTTTGTCACCTGTATCTCTAATGGACTCTCGAGACCCGTAAATGTTTCATCTCCCAAGCCCCTGCTTATCAAGGATACCAGAACTTGTCAGAGATTTGGGATGCATGGCTAGGCTTACAAAGGCCCTTGTGGTAATTAGCCTAGTACACACCTATACACCTATAAAAAGGGAGGCAGAAACACACATACAGTAGATTAGGTATCTGTTTTTCAGTTTATTAAATGTGTATATGACTGCCAGCAATATACTGCACTTTCCCCACTTCCTGAAGTCGCTTTCCTGTCTCTTCTTGTAGGCAATACAATTGTTTTCAGTCTCTTGTGGCCCTTAAAAATCTAAAATAAGTGGTAATGAGCACAGCATATCACTGACAACAAAGGCAATTGCAGCTCTAGTGCTGGGTCTGCTGTAAGTGTCAATCCTCAAACAATGCTTACAATAAATATGTATCTTTGCATCTATATTACATTATCAACAGCTTACGTTGTCGAATGTCTAAACATCGACACCTAAGTGTCGAAACCTTAAAATCGCAAATGGCCACACTTTCGTCGGGAAAGAATTTGCTAGGCCGTCGCAAAATAAAAGAAACTTCTGAACCCAAACATAGTGGGAGACTTTGCCCCTCACACTCCCCCTAACTAAATATACCAACTCCGAGATCACTCTACATTGGAGAAAGGGAAAATCCCCGATAACGGCCAAGCAAATTCTTTCCCAAGGAAAGAATTTGCATATGTGGACATTCGAGATTTTAAAGTTTTGACGCTTAGGTGTCGATAATTAGGCATTCGCCAACCTAAACTTTTGAACATCTAATAGGAACCCGTATCTTCATCGCTTTATTTCTCTCTATCTTGTTTTCTCTTTCCTTAACCTCTTCTTCCCACTAGTGAAGAAGGTCTGGGTGGTGTCTTCTTTGCTCTATGTATTTGTACTTGTACTGCTGGTCACAGCAGGTGATGCAATTGGCATCACTCACTGCTCTGGAAAGCTGTTGCCTGGCATCTACTTTATAAAGGGAGCCCTCATAATCCCACTACCAACACAACCGATGGTTCTTATGCACCAGTTCAAGAAAAAGTCTGCATTCCCTGCTGCATAAGGCAGGATCCCTGCCAGAGCTTTACCTGCTGAGGCCATGTCCACTCACTACATAAAATCACAGAAAACAAATGGCACCCAGGGAGCTGGTCCAAGTATACTAGACTCTGCATGATGCACATTGTTGAGTAGCTAGGGAAGCACAATGAAAATGGTCAGTAGTATAATGCAAAGAGGCATTAGCACAGCCAGACTTCACACATGCCCATGACTTACATGACCTCCCAGGCCAGTAGCAAATGAGTAGGGGTTTTAACACATCAGATCTTTGTCATGATTCAGAGGCAATCACACTAAATAATCTCATTAGTGTAATAATTGTGCTATAAGACAAGTTTTTGCATGATAGAAACCATAGTTACAGTTTTGAGACAGGCTGACTTTTTACTATCAGTTTAGAGAATCAGAATATGGTGTATATCAATGAATACTGTTATACAGGCAAATTGACAGCAGACAGGGCAACTGATGGTAAACCTCAGAACTACAGTGAATATGGAAGTGTGCATGGAAGTAATATACACTTTCACAGAACAGTGGGTTGTGAGGGGTAACACAGGACATTACAGGAGCCTCAGTGGCTAGGTGTGCTTAGTGTGACTGATGACAGGAGATAGGTGGGACAGGTTACAGTTCACCTGGGATGCTCAGCTTGACAGGGCACAGAGAACATTGTCATGATCAGTCATTGTCCTGGGTTTTATTTCTCCAAGTCATTTGTGTTTCTAATACCATGATGGAAAAGGGCACCATCCCTAAAGCAAAGTATGATTAACGTTCATGAAATTAGTGTTGTTTCAGTCTTTGATGTTAACCAAAACTGCTTTAAGCAGCATGGACAATGTACCCAGAAATAACTCCTTCTGCAATTCATATAGAGTTATGTGTATCAGTAGTATATTTAAACATGACTGGAAATTCTTTTTTATGAGACCCATTGCTCCTTCAATAATTGAGTTCTTCTAACTTCTTCCACATTGCACTCATTTCTGCCTGCAAATCCTGGTATTTTATGACTTTGTGTCTTACTCTGTACATAACACACTGTAATCACTGGATGTAGCAGTTATAATGATCAATGTTACTTTTTTTTTCTTTTCATGGACTACTATATCTCTTTTCTCATATCTATTTTTTGAACTGGTGGCAATGGGTAAACCCATGTGATGTAAACTTCATAATTCTCTATAATACTTTGTGGCCCATGTTTCCAATGCTTCACAGCTACTTCAATATTGTAATGTTTATACAACTCCTAATACAACAGTCTTGCCACATTATTATGCCTTTTCAGTATACAGGTCCTCTGCTATTAGTGTATAACTCCCAGCAACAAAATGTGACAGTTTTCAGTTCTGCTATACAGAACCTGCTTTTGTCTATTTCTCACATGTGTTCAATGGATTTTGTAAAGCAACATGTACATGGTCCACTATCCTGGGCCAGTAATATTAATTTTCATCCTTTGATTTAAATTTACCTCTCCTTGACCATTCCTGCATTAGATCCTAATCGGTATGAGGTCATTTCAACAGTTTTCTGTACTTGCAACTATATTCGTGCCTTTACTACATTTTATGCCTTCTCATCTGATCCTTCTTATATTATTTCTTTTGTTTTTTTGGCACATTCGGTTGCTGCCTGATTTTTATCAACTTCTGGTTTGGTTTCCATTCCCACTTGACATTGATATGCTTCTGCTAAACTAGGCAGGGAAGTCATCTTAGATTTGCTGTCTTCAAGTTTCAAAACTTTCAGTAGGCTTGGATCTGGTGAGGTCAGCAGATAACATATGCAGTCCTATGATTGCAAGTCTGTACATGTAATCAGTTTCAAGGAGGGCATACCTCCTTCAGAATGAGTTATAGATAATCTTGGAATAAAGGATTTTTCTTGTTTTCCTGTCCGACTGATCTGATAACTTTTGGGGCCTGTCATTCACCCCAAAAATGTAAGTTAGAACCAGAAGAGAAAATTGTTTTTTAGTTTGGACTTTGTTCCTAGATGTCAGGGCTGTTTTCAGTATTAGTGTTGGTATTCTAAAATATTCCGTACTGAATTTTGTTCACATTTGTTCATGTTTTATTGTCACCCTTCATCAACTCCTAAATATTTATACACTTCCTCCTGTTAAAGTTCCTGCCTAGAATAATTTTTTGGTGCTGTAGTTTTCCTACTTTAAATATTGCTTTTGAACACTTATTAAGACCAAATGACATTCTGAGAAGGTTTTGACTACTTCCAGTTGTGCTTTCAACTCATCATCTAATGAGCAAAACAGTTTTAAGTCATCCATAAATCAAAGTTGAGAAGTCTACACTCCGCTGTTCTCTGGGAACCAAATTGCAACCATAACCTAATCTGTTAAGTAGACAGATTAATGGATTAAGGCCATGGCAAAGATTCACCCTGGAATATCCCCTTTTGAATTTGTATTCCTGGATTATAATTTGTCCTTTGTCATGGCTTAGCTGCAAAGTGGTTTGCTACTGTTTTGTGGTCAGAGTAATGTAATTGATCAAATTATGCTGTATCTTATACATCTGTAAGCACTCCTTTATCCACGAATATGGGATGATATCAAATGCTTTTTGTAATCTATCCATGGCATACTTAGATTTGTCCCCTTTTTACAATTCTCCAATATGACTTTATTTAACAATGAATGACACTTTGTTCCTTATGACTTTCTTTTGTTACCCTTTCATTCTATTGCCATGTCTGAGTTTTCTTCTAAATGAACATAAACTCTGTCAGCAGGACTTCCAGTATATAGTTTATACATTATCTGAAGGCAAGTTATTGATCTACAGGTTTTAGGATAGCTTGCAGGTACACTCTTAAGGAGGGGTATTGTTTTTTCCTATTGTTAACCAAGTTAGTGTCGGTTTGGGGTATGCATATAAGTAGTTCTTACTGAGGGATAAATCTTTGTGCAAAGATATTAATATTTTTAGCCAGAATTTAGGTATTGCATCTGGGCCTAGGATTTTCCAGTTAGGAGCTTTTCTTAATTTTGTTTCAATTTCTGTGGCCATTACTTTATCTCATTTCATATACTGTACATTTGAACGTCTTACTGTTTCTTTTACTTCTTCTTTCCATTCAGCATCTTTGTTATCTTCCACAGGGTCTTCATAGATATTTCTCCAAAATGTGTCTATTTATTCTATGATGATATGAGTTAGAGACATTTGTGCCAGGGAGAGTAGAGCAGTGCATATGTAACATTTGCCAGCATAGCTATCTGGAGTTTTTGTAAAGAATGTTATGTCATTTGACTGTCACACTGATTTGTATAAATGCTTGTATTAAAAATGTATTTGTAAAGTTGTTTGTGTAAAAAATGCATCAACAGTGGGTCTTGCTGGACAGAAAAGAGATATACATGTATGCCAGACAGCATTATTATAATTGATTAAACTTATATGTTTTAAGAGAGAATTCTGGAAGGGAAGAGATTAATCTCAGTCCAGCCAATTTTGAAAAAGATGTTAAACATTAAATGGGTTAGTTTAGATCTTAAATATTTTATCTTACAGGTCTGATTGCAGCCAGAGACAAAAATGTCTGGGAAAACTAGGGCTAGAAATGTTACTGTATTGTCCTTAGGAGTGAACTAATTGCCTCAGTGGAAGGGTGGAAGTTTTTTGAAATTGTTTTATAGCTTTCAGATGCTGCAACAGATTTTAGCAAAGCTCTGGGAGTGTATTGTACCAGAGTCAGGTGACCAGATGCAATTTTTTTTTTTAATATAAGTGAGAGATATGACAGAACTCTCGCAGCAGCACTTTGTTTTTTGGACCCCAACAGGAAAGATCTCTCACAGATATCTCACACAACCTCACACCTCATCTTGCCTTGCTGTAGTAAGTAACTTAACTAGTAATTCTTCAGTCAGTCAGGAAAATATAGTGAGATTAGTTCAGTATTGTTTTCCCGAATCTGTATGAATCTATCCAGCTGTGTTATTTTTTATATCTTCTGTGATTGCAACTCTGGTGTTTATTGCAACTAGATATTCAGTATTCTCAGGTTTTCTATTTTATTATTTACTATTAAATATTTCTATACCTTTCATTGTTGCTGGTCTTTTAGAGAATACTTTTAACATCTTAAGAGTACTTATGCGTAATTTAGTGACACTGTGGCCACTCCTGAAAGCCTTTTTGCATTGGTCAAACACTACTATTTTTATTAGTATTAATTTAATTGGGTACCCTTATAAAAGCCTTAGAGTAGCTGACTGGCGGCAGCATAATTACCTTATAGTCCAGGCAGAGGGAACACAGCTGGTAAATCTGTATCAGCCTTCCCAGGTGTGTGTATGTGTGTGTGTGTGCGCGTGTGTGTGTGTGTGTGTGTGTGTGTGTGTGTGTGTGTGTATGTTTGTGCGTGTGTGTGTGTGTGTGTGTGTGTGTGTGTGTGTGTGTGTGTGTGTGTGTGTGTGTGTGTGTGAAAATCAAATATCCAGGTGTGTGTGTTAGCTACTTGGAACAGGTACACAGAGCTCAAAAGTGGTCAGTGTGGAGTCTTGTTTGGAGCCTGGTGAGAGAGACAGAGATAGTCCAGGTCCAGGTCTGTTGTGTGCTCACTGTGTGCTCTTAAGGGAAATTGTGCTAAGTACAAACAGCTGCATCTGAAAATACTGTATGTATCCATTTTTGTTCCTAGTGGCTGTCCCTCACCAGTGTCAATGGTGAGGATTGAGGCTCCTTGATTAACGGCCTGTAGTAAGGATATTCACATCTTTTTTTTTTTTTGGTGGTGTTTCTATTCCTTTTGCTTTGTTTCCCAATTCTCTATAAAATGTTTTTAGGTCATCAATTACTTGCTTATTTGTCCTTTTCCTTTACATACATCTGCATATTTTCTAAGTTTTTCTGCTTCTGCTGATATCTTTAGCTTATTATTTCCAATAGTGCAAAATAGATCCTGCGGTGTTTTAATACAGCACACTGCTTTTATCACCTATATCTTTCTAATTATACGTCTTGACCTGTTTCCTGTTCTATACTCATCTAACAGTGACACATACTCATCTAACAGTGACATTTTTTGTCTTAATTGCAGTTTGTTCTAAGTAGTGGGGATATTTGTAGCATTTCCATATTCAGGCTTGTATTTGGGTCTAGTGTTTGTGGAGGCTGTGTGTCTGAGCACATATTCAGGGACATCTTGGTTTAGCCAAAGCCATCAGGTATTTCAGTATGAGAGAATTGGTTGAGGTCATTGGCTGACTGAGGTCACCTGGACTACAGCTTAGACTAAGCACCTCATTGGTTCTTTTGAGATTTCTTTCTTAAAAGCTGTCTCAGGTTTCAACTTTCTGTTACCTAAGAAGTTCAGTTGTGAGTGTTCTGCCATTTCACACTGAGCTAATCGAAGGAAGGACACTGAGGAAACCCGGAGCTATATATAATATATAACATTTTTTTTTGTTTATTTTGTTCTTTATTTCTTTGTTATTTATAGCACTTTGTGTACTGTGTATTTTTCTAGCTAGTTTCACTGTGTGTGAGGTATTAACTAGAAATTGTCCACTTTTATTAATCATCTGTTGGGTTGTTTGTTTCTGATAACTTGTTGCAGTTAAACTCTTTTTTCTAGAGGCTCCTTTAGCTGTTTAAAACTTTCATTTAAAGGCTCACTGCTGCTTTTCAGCTGTGAGAAACATTTCTGCAGTTTGTTTCCCACCATGTCTCCCTGTTGGTATAGTGTTTTTATAGTTGGTGGCTTTGCAGTTGCCCGCCCCTAGTGTAAATTTGATCTGGGACCCTCCTCCCAGTCTAGTGTCATTACCTCATTCTACCCAGTACAGGGAGAACATTTGAGAAGGCCAATAAGCTTAGTTTCTGCTACTCCTTTCCCTCTTTCCACTAAAAAAAAAAAAAAAAAAAAACTTTTTCTAAGCCTGTTTCCTGCCTTTCCTGTGGGTAGTCTAGCCTGGTTATAGATTTGCTGTGTCCAGGACTATTTGTAGGCTTCTAGGGCCCAAGCCTTTCTGTGTTGGAGGGAAGCCTTCTAGCTTAATTTTGTTTCTTAGAACTAGCCAGTTTTTTGTTTCAGCACTTGTTCAGAACTTATTGTAAGCACTAAATAAGCTACAAATTACTACAGCACTCAACTTTCTTCACTGTCTAGAGGAAAACAGTTTCTAGTACTTAACAAATAAGCACCTATCCAGGCATGTCTAAGGGTCAGCCCCCGGTGTTTTCTCCTGTCTACTTGATGAATCTGGGCATCCTGGGGCAATGCAATAATTGCCTCATGTACACAGACAACCCTCTCCTCCTAACACCCAACACTACAACCTGTGAGAGATGCACTTATATAGCCAAACTGGAAGCAAAGCTCTCTTCACCCAAGACTGGACTAGACAGTCAAGAGGAGAAGGTAAACACTTGCACCACACCACACTCAGCACATAGTCCCTCAAAACATACACCACCAAAACACACACATATAAACACAAAACACACACCTACATTCACGGAGGCTCTCAGTAAAAACCTGCCCAAGCAACAGGGACCTCCAAAGCAGAAACACAAGCAACCTCCATTCCCCAACCCAACCCAAATGACACATAGCCCACAAACTCAGTGTGCCACTCAACCACAGCCCATAAGGCATAACAACGTACCCAACACTCTAGTCATAGGTGACTATAGTCAGGCACACTGATGTTCCACTCACCAGGTTAAACAAGGAGAAAGTTACTGTCAACTGCCTGTCGGGTGCCAGGATCCGCCACATAATGCATGCACTCAGGTCACTCCACAACAAGAACAAATATGACTCTGTCATTGTCCATGTTGGTGTGAATGACCTGAGACGTACCTCCTTGCATTACTTGAAAAGGGACATGGAGGAGCTGTCCGATCTTGTAGCCCAGGCAGGTATGACCCTAGCCCTGAGTAGCATCCTGCCATCACCCAGAATGATACCACAGTACAAGGACAAAATGATTGACTTCAACAATTGGCTAAGCTTCTGGTGTCATTCTAAGGGGATCCAGTATCTGTCTGCCTGGGATGACATAATCGACAAGCCACGATGCTTTGCCAGAGATGGCCTACACCTGTCACCCCTGGGATTCCGGATACTGGCTAAGGCTCTAGCCACCCTTATAGTGCCTTTTTTAGGCAAGATTCAAATGACAAATTCACCACCCTAACAGGTACAGGCAAGAAGAATCTGAGGGTATTGCTACTCAATGCTAGAAGTCTAAACCTCAAAATGCACTCTCTCAAGGCACTCCTTAAAATGGAGAACATCGACATCTGTGCAGTGACAGAGACCTGGTTCAAGGCTCCAGAGAGCACCCCTGCATTACCAGGCTATAATTCATACCACACCTTTTGGCCACCTAACCTGGACTGAAACACTAAAGGTGGAGGCGTGTCCATATTCATTAAGGATATCCGCACGTCCAGGCTAGTTGCTCAGCATAATGCATCCAAGATTATCCAAGTGCAACTAACTCTGGGCAAGACCACAATCCAAATTGTAGCTTGCTACAGATCCCCCACGATGCCCCAGGATTCCCAATCCTCATTTCTTAATACACTGGAAAATATTAGGGTACAACCTAACACCCTAATAATGGGCGATTTCAACTACCCTACCATTAACTGGGAAAACTCCTCATGTACCAACTCTTGTGCTCAACGTTTTCTGGAATTTATAAATTCCAGTGCCATGGATCAACTTATCCACACCCCCACCAGGAGCAGCAATATCCTAGACCTGGTTATTACCAACATGGGCAACCGGTGCCCCACACCAGAGGTCAATTCCTCGTTGGTCAGATCCGACCATAAGCTAACCAACCTAGACATCCACATCCCTCCCCCACCCCCCATTAGGGAAACCACAGTAAAAAATTTCTCCAAAGCCAACTTCACGCTTCTTAAGACAGAAGTGGCAAACTTCACAACACCCATGCTGATGGACAATAGAGGTATGACTGCTGAATCCTACACAAATGCACTTTATAAGCACTTATATGAGTGCATGGATCGTGCAATCCCTAACAGAACCAAGATGCTATCCTCCAAAAAAAGGAAGCCAATCTGGTGATCCCCTGCCATAAACAAACTCTACAACAGAAGAAAGAAACTGTTGCAAAAAAGAGTAAAATCCCATGATTAGAGAAACTCCCTGGTCAGCTTCAGTAAGAAGCTGAGATCCTTCATAAAATCCTCCAAAGCTAGTTATGAAAACAAAATCGCCACTGACTCTAAAGACAACCACAAAGCATTTTATAGCTATGTCAAGAATCTCAATGGCAACACTCAGATCTGCTCTGAGTTACAGCACAATGTCACTAAATATACAGAACCAACGGATATTGCCAACATCCTGGCAGATAGGTTCAGTGCTAACTTTACCCCTCTGTCATCCCCTAAAGGGCCCATCTCTATACCAGAAGAATGCAAAGTTCCTGTAATCACAGCTGCACAGGTAAAAAACACACTATCCAAAGCCAAGAACACAGCATCCATGGGACCTGATGACATCCCAGGCTGTGTTCTACATGAACTACAGAACGAACTGGCACCCCACTGCAGTCTGATGACACAGTGGCACTGTCAGTGATATTAAGAGTGGAGGTCACCCTCACATTCCCCAGTGGCTATGCAGAGGTTGGATGTACTTCGACCATTATTCATGTTAAATATGGAAAATATCCTATGTATTCCACTCCATAAAGGTAGCTCATCCACAGAACTATCGAACTACAGGTCAATAGCCATACTGTCACCACTTGCCAAAATTATGGAAAGGTGTGTCCACAAACAACTTATGCACTATCTCACCCAGAATAAACTACTGACCAACTCTCAACATGGATTCAGACCTCATTAAAGCACGACCACCGCCCTCCTCTCTTTTTCCGATAAAATCAACCAAAACCGGAATAACAAAAAAATATCCTCAGCTCTCTTTCTGGACCTGGTGAAAGCCTTTGACATGGTGAACCACCAGATACTTCTCCACATTCTGAAAACCCTGTACCTAGACAATACAGCTCTTAAATGGTTTCATGCCTACCTCTCGGGTAGACAACAAGCAGTTCTGTGGCAAAATAAGCTCTCTCACCTGTTAGCAAACACCATAGGAGTTCCTCAAGGCTCCATATTAGGACCGCTTCTTTTCTAAGTCTTTATAAATGACCTCTATACAGTCATTCCTGAAGCCACCTGTATTCAGTTTGCAGATGACTCAACTCTAATATGTTCCGATGACTCTCTACCAAACTTACTAGCTGCCACCCAGCTCAGCTTTACTACAGTCGAAAACTGGCTCTAAGATCATCATCTGATCTTAAACCCAAACAAAACCAAACTACTTCTCTTCCACCCAACGAATACATCCCCTCCTACACATTTTACTATACAATCCAATAATGGTACCATCATCTCCCCAGACTCCTACACAAAGCTACTAGGAGTTATCATTGACAACAAACTTAGATTAGATATGCATATCAACCAAACCATTAAGTCCGTAAACAAGAAACTTGGGTCCTTATACAGGATAAAGACCTTCCTAACCCCTATGGCCAAAGTGGCCACTGCCCACTCACCCCTTCTCTCTACCCTTCTATATGCCTCTCCTGTGCTTACTAACCTTAACAAATCTGACCTGAACAAACTCTCATGTTGTTATAATCATATTGCCAGATTTGTAACTGGCTTGCCCTATAGAACACACCACTGCTTTAACCTGAAAAAACTTGGCTGGATACAACTCCCAAATCTTCTCAAGATGAACCAACTCATAGAAGCTTTTAAAATTCTTAAACAACCTGATAACACCCCTGCAATGAAAAATATAATAATTCCTTACACAAATCTAAGCTGCCTTCGCTCATCAAACAGACTCCTTGTCCAAACACTCAAATCCAACAACATAGGCAGAGACGCTCTGTTCGCCAACACCACTGGAAAGCTATGGAACTAACTCCCCAACAACCTCATGCTTATTACTTCCCCAGTTCAATTCAAAAAGAGTCTAAAACTCCATTTTAAGTCGCATTGGCTTTGTCCATGCTCAAACCCAGTCTAGCTCCTCTTCGTTAAACCAAGGCCATACTACTTCTCAAGTAAATCTAAACCCAAAAGGACAACCTAGAGTGGGGATATGTAATCAAAAAGCATGTTCATTGTACATTAGCCAAACTATAATCTATAATCTGTCTTAATAAATTCACTAGCATGTTTTTAAAGATCTGTATATTGAACTGTCGTAAGTTGTGTCTGTTAGAGCAAGGTAGTATGTGTAGTATGTAGTATGTAAATTGCTTTTTATTCTTTTCTATTTTAAACACTAATATGTAACTATCTGTCTCTGTGACTATGGTGGAGCTTTTCTCCCTGGGCATTCGCTGAAAATGGACATGTATCCAGTCGGACTATCCCGGTCAACAAATGTAAAATAAAATAAATAAAATAAATAAATGTTCAGTTAAGGTCATCTTGTCATTGTCACCCCACCCTTGTTACACAAGTATACTACTATAGACTGTCTCAGAGAGACACTCTGTCTCTGAAGTGTATGCACTCAGAATCGAAAAGAGGCAAAACAGTAGTCATTCCTGCCATGACCCCAGTACTTTCCCAGATCTGAGTATCACCCTTGGTGTCAAGCAGCAAAAGTGCAGGTCAGTAATGCCAGCACAGTTGGACAGTACTTACTTTGTGTCAGAGATGCTCAGTGTGTTATGCGGCCTTCCTGTGCACATAAAACCACTGCAAAGACTGCAGTACATTGTATGCAACACATTTACAGTGACATGATGTATACGGACTGGGAGTAGATATGCCTGCTGTGGGCACTGGTGTCCAAGATGGTAGCTATTTGTGCACCCATGATGATATGGACAACTGGTTATTTTTGTCAGTGCTAGTGGTTGGATGAACACTGCATGACCACATGCTTAACTTATGCAGATAATACAGAATATTTTTGGAGACAGCTTCACTGTCCACACTGTTCACCTCTGCCCTTGGGTATGGAGGGTGTGGTCACTCCCACTGATGTGACCAATACTCTTCTGGCTCCAGTGTGGGCACATTCCCCCTGAGCAAGCCAATCAGGGATCCGCAGTTGTATGCCATCATGCTCCCTCTATATCTCTTCTGTAAATAACACCTACATGTGTATGTTTGTAGATGAGTGGATGCCAGCTGTCTATTGAAACACCATAGCAGATGTCACAGTGGAGTTCCTGTAAATGCTACTGATATATTATACCATTAATTGGACAGGATGCCTCTATTTCTGGCAGATCAGCACCAAATTGTGCACCCAGACTGCATTCTACCCAGTGAAGCACCCCCTTCATTGGAGGATGTGACGTCTGTCTCCACAATTTCCTAGTTGGACATGTGTAACTACTACATCCACCACCCATGACCCCCTCTATCTATGCTAGTGTTGCTCTCATCTTTTACTGTGCCCACTCCGCCTTCACTAATGATGATAACTGTGCTCTGCCTGCTCTTCTTTTCTGTGTGGCTAAGGTAATGTCTGGTGCAAAGTGCGGTCAGCCAGTGTACTGTAGGGCAAAACCGGGGCATTAATGCATGCATCACTTTTATTCTGTGTCTGTCTTGTCATGGTCTATATTTGTAGACCACAAGCCACCTCTTTGCCAGTGGCTCTTTGCCATATATATTGTGCCCACCTCCAATGACTCCCCTCCCTACTTGTCCTCCTCTTCCTCTGCTGTTATAGGTATGTCAGATAGTGCTATGATATCCTCATGTTGTAACTCTGTTTGTAGTACCCTCTCATGAAGCATAGCATAGACCACAGAAATCTTGATGCAGGTTTCAGAAGCATACAGATGAATTCCACCAGATGTATCCAAGCAGCAGAAATAAACCTTTAGCAGCCTGAACACATGCTCATTTAAGTTATATGTCTGTGACTGTATGGTACTTTTATGCCATTTCTGTCATGATCTGAGGACTACAGTGGGGGAGATCATCAGCCATGCCTCCATGAAATATTCTGTCTCTTTTATAGCAAACAACAGTGAACACATTTATGGAAGGTCTGCTGCTAAAGTCATGGGACCAGTTTATCAAGATCTCTATAAGTAGTAATGTTGACACCTACTAACTGTATGATCCTGCAGAAGGTAATCCTGCATAACCTGCTGACAAAGTTTGCATGTGTGCCAGATGTGGGGTATACATAGCACCAGGCAGTTGATGGAGCAAAGTCCTTCTGGTAGTAATGCCAGATGTCATATGGAGCAGGATGTATCTTGATGGCAGTGCGAGTATAGTCAGTGGCCCCTTAGACATCAGAAAAATGGGCTGTGTTTTAGAATGACTGCATAGTTATAGTTCTTTCTAGTGCTGCCACTGGAAACTTAATATGCTCCTCCAAATGCTACAGCATCATGTCAAGCAACTAATGCAGGATTTATGAAGCTAATACCTGCAACACTTCTAACATATCCAGTTACATGCAAAAGCCTCCATAGCAAGGGTGGTTTATGCTGCACAACCCTTCGTGTCCAATGGGATATGCAATCCAAACACTTCCTCCCTTGATCCCATGTGAGGACTGCACGTATCTTCTAACTCTTATATGACATCTGTCCACATGAGAATGAGCAACAATTTCTGATTTTGGAAGTGATATTATGTTGGCTGCTGGTATACTCTATTATGACATGGAGGGTGGAGAAGTGCAACATCAGGGACACTGACTCCTTATATGGCCACTAATATATGTTGACCAACTACAGGAGAGACTACTTCTAGCATCTTATCATAGGCAGCACACCTGTACAGTGCGCAATGATGTTCAGAACAGTTGATTTCTGTGGCTCATCATGCTAATTTTCTATGTTTTGGAATCAAGCCACCATGCTAGATTTCATCATTTGCATATGCAGTGGCTGTTATTTGCACAGTGGCACTCATTTCCATTTCCTTTTCCATGTGTTTTCCTTTGCATGTAATGCACGCAGTGCTAATTTCCAACTAATGTGGTCATGCTATGTGTGTCGCCGAATCATGACTTACCTAAGCACTGCCACTCAATATGTCATTTCTGATTCAACTGCACTATTTGTTCTGAATGCTCTGCTATAACTTTAGCAACTACACATGTCTTTTAAGTATTCCTTCAGCTTTGGTACTGTGGCTTGAGCTAAGGTACAGCTGTCACTGAGGTTTACACTTTTAAACAAATGGTTCTCAAAAGCAGCACAGCATATTCCTCAATGAAGTTTGCATGTTTTTACAGAATAAACACCATAAGTAGAGCTTTACAGTTTCAAAAGAGTTCTGATGACTGTAGGATTTGTTAAGAGTGTGCATTTACACACACACACACACACACACACACTATAAATATATATATATATATATATATATATATAGAGAGAGAGAGAGGGGAGGTACATGCATACATACATAATAAATAAACTATTAATAACAAATAAACTGTGCTAACTTCACTTCTTTCTCTTTGGCTTATCACTAAAGAAGCCTTTGCAGACACCTACTGAAATACTATCAAAGTAATCATATTTACATATATGCAGATAGTGTATGCTGCTTGCAGTTAATGTACACCCAGTGCTGCTAAAATGTTTACAGGCATTTAAGATGTTACTTAAGTATAATGTGAATAATAGGAAGTTAAAGGGTGTTATAAAATGAGCAAGGAAAACTAATGAATTAGACAGATAGCTACTTGTTAGTCATGCCACACAACACAGGACAAAGGTAATGCAGCTCATCTAGATCTCACACTCAGTCACAGCTCACCTCCAAAACACCCTTCAAAATCTCATTGGTGGACACAGCCACAGCTCACTTCTCCAGCACAGACTTCAAAATCTCATTGGTGGACACAGTCACAGCTCACTTCTCCAGCACAGACTTCAAAATCTCATTGGTGGACACAGTCACAGATTGCTTCTCCAACATAGCCTTCAAAATCTCACTGATGGACACAGTCACAGCTCGCTTCTACAGCACAGCCTTCAAAATCTCACTGGTGGACAGTTTCTTTTTTGTTCTGTTATAACTATCTCTGATCTTCAGTGGGAAAAGAATGTGCAATAGGATTCCTCGTAGTTTAGCAAAATAGCAGGAAATGCCTTCATTCAAATTACAAAAAAATACAAGGGGGAGGGGGGTAGTAAAAATTTCACCATGGAAAGAAACACAAGTGCTGCAGTAGAAAACTGATAAAACATGAAAAAAATGCTTTTTTAAACTTTATTTTAAACAAGCACCCATACTTCTAACAAAACATAACACAATGAACCCATGGTTTCAACACACCATTATGGACCACAGCCGCCTGAACAACTGGCTTTGTGTGGACCCAGAATGTGAAATGTAGAAATGGCTATGAATTGACATTTACAAAGTAAATAGTACAAAGACACACAAAAGTTAGACAGGTGGGTATCTAAAATGACTACAATGGAACCTTCATACCAAAATAACATATAGTTAAAAAGTTATAACCCTGCATATCAATCAATAGTTAGATAGTTGGGTGTCTAAAATGACTACAATGAAACCTTCATACCAAAATAACATATAGTTAAAAAGTTATAACCCAGCATATTAATCAATCGATTGGTTAAAATCGATACAATATTTTTTTACATTATTTTTCAAAACTACCCATAAATTTGACGTCAGTAAGTTAACATTTTGAACACAGATTTCCAAAATACCATTTATAGACCAATATCACCTGAACTGTGAAAATGAAGTTGTGCATCTCATGTCAAAATTAAACTGCAGCTCACGTCCAAAATGAAATGCATAAAAATGTCTATGAAATGGCATTTCTAAATAAAACTTTACAACAGAAAAAAATCAGTTTAATAGAAAAGTCCCTGTAATGGCTATATTGCAAGTTTCATACCAACATTCTGCATAATTAAAATGTGATAACCTTAGGCAAGAGTCAAACCTTTAAAATTGTTGGTGGATATAATTGCCATTATACAGCATACACTTGTAATACATAAACTGCTAAACATAAAATTCAAACTGCAAAAAAAAAAAAATAAAATAAAATAAAATAAAATAGTTATCCATCTTATAAGTGAAATAATGCAGTCTGGTATGTGCATAATACTTAGTGTGAAACAAAGAAGACTGTACAGAGAAACTCCCAGGAAGAATTATCCAAAGTAGTGGAGAGGAGAGGAGAGGAATATGATCTCTGTGTGTGGTGGATATTTATTTACATCCTTTGCATCCTTCGCTATAAATGCTAGAGAAGTTGATAGTAGAAGATATATACAAGGTATATGATGCAACCAAAGAGAAAAAGAGGAACATTTTTAATTTGAGTTAGTCAGAATGGGAAGTATTTCAAAAACTGTGTCATAATACAGCTACAAGGGTTATGAAACCTAATAAAGGGGGGGGGGGCATTGTGCTGTTTGATCAACTTGAGTACCTTAATAAAATGTATGATATTTTGAATAATTCTGAAGTATATGAACCTATTTCACCCAATGAAATTAATATAGTCTACAGGCGAATAGACCTGGGGCTTGAAGAATACTTATTAGACCAAAGAATTTATTTAGATACATACAACTACCTCAAGGTTAGAAATCCTGTGTTAGCAACCACCATCTTTGGTGTTCCTAAAGTTCACAAAAATGTTTTACAACCCCCGTTTCAGCCTATAGTTTCCCGAAGCAAGTCTAAAATTTTCCCCTATGGAGTCATTATAGACAATTGGTTGAAACACACTTACAACAACATTCAACACCGTTTGAAAGACTCATGGAATTTTTTTGGGAAGAATAAAAGTGAATTTTAGGAGAAAGATTTAAAGTTCATAACTATAGATGTGGTAGATCTATTTAACTCCATACCTAAGGAAGAAGGGTTGGGGTTATTTTATGAATCTATGGTCAAGTATTCTAATCTGGACAGTGATAAGGTCCAAATCATATTTGAGTTTATAACAGTATTAGAAAACAATTTCTTTTACTTTGAATGGGAATATTTTAAGCAAATCAAAGGAGTGGCTATGGAGCATTTTATATCCCCATATTTGCAAATTTAGTACTCACTGAATGGGAACACAGACATATCTCCAATAGTGTCTATGCTAGTAATTTGAAACGTTATGTACATTTTTTGGATCATGTTTTTATATTGTGGAAAGGGTCTAATGATGACATTGAAAGATGTATAGCATATTTGAATAGCGTTTGCCCCTTCTTTAAATATACCCACACATATGACCTTGATGGTTTGCCTTACCTTGATACATATATCTCACACACAGTCAATGGTTTTAAATTTAATATTTATCGTAAACTCATGTTCAGTAGTTATTATTTAAACTTCACCAGCTGCCATCCACTATCACAGAAAAAAGCATTCTTAAAGGGCAATGCATTAGAGCAGCCAGGATGGCCTTTGTATACACAGATGCAGTCAAAGAGGTGCTGCGGGGGCATGTTTTTAGAAAGAGGGTATCCCCTAACTTAGCGAAAGAGACTACTGAATATGTTTTGTCCCAGTGGGGGAAATCGATATATATACCACTTTTAGGAGTGGGATTAAGACCCAGAGGGGACATTGTGAAAGATGGTACATACACTAGAGCCATGGTTCTTAAGTATAGTCCATTTACATCACTTATTAAAGATGTGGTGGTCAAGAACTCGAATATCCTTAGAAGTGATGGGGATATTCACAATTTATTAGGGAATTGTCCAACATCTCTTTATAAAACAGGTATCAATCATAAGAGCAATTTGGAGAACATTAGGGCTTTGAGGCCAAAAGGAGATTTTCAAGGTACGAAGAAGTGTGGTTCTTGTAACCAGTGTGAATTTATATATGAAAAAGTCAAAATATAATTAGAAAATGTTAACAAGACTAAAGACATGTCACACCTTCAGATTTTCTATTTTAGAACTGTTATTTGTCAACCCCAGGAGAGCCAATGCTAAGCTGCTACTAGAAGAAAAAGAAGTCATATGGCAATTGAAGCTAAATGCTGGCAATCCCCTAAAATAAATGACAACAACTCCCTCAAACCAATTTTAGAGCTTAGAGCATAAATGCAGAATTAAGTAGCACACATTACAATTGAATACAATTTTTTTTATACTTTATATTTTATAAACAATACATTGCATACATCACCCCAGGGGAGGCAATGCTAAGCTCATATTAGAAGAAAAAGAAGTCATATGGCAATTGAAGCTAAATGCTTGCACTCCCCCGGAATAAATGACAGCATCCACCTCAAACCAATTTTAGAGATTAGAGCATAAATGCAGAATTAAATAACACACATTAAAATTTAATGCAAATATTTTTTATATTGGTGGTGGTGGTGCTGTAGAAGCGTTGTCGCCTCACAGTAAGTCCAGTTCGATTCTCAGCTAGAGCGTCTTCTGTGTGGAGATGAGCGTGAATGGGCATACCTTAGTTGAAGGCTGTGCATCAGGGCTGGCAAATCGGCATGTAAAAATCTACTGCCAATCATTGGCAGACCGG